>NC_139683.1:30101484-30281484 GCF_964106915.1 Podarcis gaigeae | reverse complement strand
CTCCCACAGCACCTCTGCTTTTCCCCTGAAGATCCAGCAGCAGGGACTTGGAACAACTTCTACCACTAGGATATGAGCTTGAGATTCACTTTTATCTGATTTTCTCTCTCTCTGGTTAACCCTGGTTCCTCAGTACATTACTGCTTTGTTAGACATCTGAGAACTGCAACGTCCTGGGACGTTGAGTGTTAAAAGTGCACAAAGGTTGCAATCCTAACCCACTTACCTGGGAGTTAGCCCTACTGAATTATTTCTGAGTAGAAATGGTTCAGACTACACTGATAGTAGAGTCACAGCCAGTGCTTTTTTTCTGGCACTACACAATGGTAAGCAGTACCGCCACATTTGGGAGGGGGGACAAGGAGGTGGGAAGGCTCTTGGACCACATCAGAGCATTGTGCCTCCTTTCCCAAACCCAGAAAGTGTTTGCCCAACTTAGGGAAGGAGACGTGATGCTCTGACAGATTCTGGAGCCTTGCTGCCTCCTTCCCAAAGTTGGACATGGGAGGCCTCTTCACCTGAGCAGGAACAGTGCCTTGGTAGGTGAGTAGGTGGGCAAGGGAGAGTCAAGCAGCTAACCAGCCCTCAAAGCCCAGAACCCCTTTCTCCCAATTTTTAAAAAGCAAATGTGGAACCAGAAAACATGAGGCATTCTCCATTTCTGAGGCATGTTTGGTGGCAACATGCAAAAATGATTGCTTTGTTGCAGCACCCCATATGTGGAACTTGCTGTCCCAAGAGGTTTGATCATCTTCCACTTTGTGTTCCACCAGCACTTAAAGACTCTTCTTTTAGAGCAGCCTATGATTATGAGTTATTCTCTGGTTAGTACTGGCTCTCTGGACCCCATTTTTAATGCTGCTTCACTGAAACTCTGTTATTAAGGTTCCTCAAAGGGAATTGGTTGGAGGTCACATACAGCCAGAGCCAAGTAAACAAGGAAATTCCTTATTTCTATCCATGCCACCATAATCTCTCTCTTTCTCTTTATTTTTTATAGGGGAGAAGGTATGAAGCAGGGGCGGGGGAAGAGAGAAATAGCTACATAAATCCGGTGACCCTATCCCTATCTTTCTGCTCAGATGTCCTCAACCTGGCAAGGGCAGGAAACCAGGAAGTTCTATTCACCACTGATAGAAGCACCACCTTTGTCCCAGCCTGTACAGCCTCTAGAGGCAATAGGAAAATGGTGGCACAAGGAAAGAGATATATTCCTAGCCACTGCCCCAGCTGGGATGCCAAAGTTCTCCTGAAAAGAAATATTTTAGGGAGTTGCCAAAGTTATTGAGCCGCCATGAACTGGTTAACGTTTAGTTCAGTTTAACAGTGCATGTGGCTCTGGTGATCCTTATGTTAACCCATCTACATGTGCAAGCAAAGGATACGAGTTCATTTAGAAAAAACTGAGTAGACCCTCAGGTACAATGACAATACTGATGGATTGTGTTTTGCAATGACTTGCACACTGGCTCCAAGATGTAAATTCTGCTAGCTAATGCTTAATTGTCTACAGCGCTAAACGAAGACGTACTCCAAAAATGGATACAGATTCATGGTCTCAGCAATTTGGGCAACAGTGTTTTTGTGGAATACCGAGCCACAGAAAGCAGCACCTCAGTTTGCGGCTGAAAATAACTTCTTCAGAACAACAAAGTGGGTGGCAAAACAAAAAGTACACTGTAAGGCAACTAAGCGAATAATATGATGTCCACAGTAGATAAAGAGTTATAATTTCCAAAGTATATACTACTATAAATAAAGTTGGGGAGTTATTTGCTGGAAGAATGCATAGATTCAGCCTGCAATCACACAGCTACTATGTGTGAGTGCTGTAAAAAAAAAGAAAAGCTGTCTATTGCTTGACAGTAGACATACTGGCACCACATGCATTGTTTAGACTAAGAGCTATGGTGAATGTGTAACAGCAGCTCTAAAATACTACCCTCTTTGAATTTAAACTTCTTTAAATATAAAATAGCAACTATTCTCTTAAAAACACATACACTTCTATGATACAGAAACAGGACAAGGAAAACCATCTTGTCAAAGATTTCTTTCTGGGATTTCAGTAGTTTGTGGCTAGAAGCGTAAGCATTACATACTTTATTTGCCAGCAACCATCTCAAGTCACTGAAACTCACACCACTTTTTCTTTTGAGGAGGAAGTTAAGGAAAAATGAACACACACAAAAAGAAACTGTTAATAATCAGATAGCTTTGGTTATTCATTGTTAAAGAGAGAAGAGCTTGCAAGGGTGTAAGTCAGCACATCTATTTAACATATTTTACAAAGCTTAGGAATTCCATCCAGTGAGGAAAGGAACAAGTTACAACAAAACCTTTTTGTTATAGTTTACAATCCTGGTTTACAGACTATTTTTGAAACAAGTTTTCCTTTAAATAGCTTACCTTTTGCACAGACGTTTATCCAAATTTATTTAACTTAAAGTATTTCACTTAAGTCCATGGTTATTACTTGTAAACTAGCTAAAGAATTATAAAGTTTCACAGGCATGTTAGGGGACATGGGGGGGGGCGAGAGTTTCAATCCTTCTTCCTCCTATTTTCTCATCTCCTGACCTCACAAACCAACCCTGCCTACCACTTCCAGTCTCTCCTTCCCTACCTTCAATAGCAACAACAACTTCAATGATGGACAGAAAGATAAGAAACTCTTCTCCAAGCTTCCCATCCTTTCATCCATCAATGTGGGGTTGTGTAGGGAGTCAAGTCTGCTTTACTCCAGTTGACTGTAGCAATTAGTGCAGATCCTCTGAAATGGACTGTGTTACCCACTCTTCAAGCCATGTGCTCAGCTAGCAGACAAAGCACAGGAAATAGACCCAGTACCCATTGGAATGAGAATTCAAAGTGTAACTCTTTCTCTTTGAATGTGATGGAGTGTTGGGAAATAGCTGGTATGTATACAGTGATACCTCGGGTTACATACGGTTCAGGTTACATATGATTCAGGTTACAGACTCTGCTAACCCAGAAATAGTACCTCGGGTTAAGAACTTTGCTTCAGGATGAGAACAGAAATTGTGCTCCGGCGGCACAGTGGCAGCAGGCGGCCCCATTAGCTAAAGTGGTGCTTCAGGCTAAGAACGGACCTCCGGAACAAATTAAGTACTTAACCCGAGGTACCACTGTATTTTAATCTTATCTGACCCCACTGTTACATGGCAAAATTATCTAAAACCAGAGACCCAGAGCCACATCTGTCTAGTTATTTCAATTCGGTCAGCTCTCATCTCCCTTCTGCTCCCCATACCTCAATTCCTAGAACTATCTCAAACCCTAACTTCCCATGAACAGCATAAGAGATCTGTGGGAAGGGCCTCTCTCCAAAATCATTTCTCTCTCTTCTGTTAAGACTTGTTTTACTCAGTTTGCTTTCTACTTTACCCTGTTCCTTCACCCATTCTGTGTCCTGAGGCCCATCTGATGCCTCATGCAATACCTGCTAGAATGCAGGAGCACGTGTGACAGCAGCAGGAGATCATTGCCAGCAACACTATGAGCAGATTTTAAAAGTACTAAAAGCAATCTTTAGCCATAGCTGCCTGTTTTAGCTCCTTCCCTTCTTCTGGAGCCAGGACAAGCAGGAGAAAAATTATACACCTGTACTGCCTCATTAAGAGGCAGAGGGATGAACAGGTTCCTATACTGTCATAGAAGCCTGTCTATGACATTAAATGCAAAGTATCTTTTATGGTCACTTCCCTTAGCAGCTGGAAAGAAAAGAAAAAACAGACTTTTAAGGCAATGTCTAAACCAATGATGAGATTGTGAAGTTTCAATATCTGAGGGTGAACTTGCCTGAAATACATGAATATTCAACTTTTATCACACATAATAATAATAATAATAATAATAATAATAATAATTTATACACTGCCCATCTGGCTGGGTTTCCCCAGCCACTCTGGGCGGCTTCCAACAAAATATTAAAATACAATGGTCTGTTAAACATTAAAAGCTTCCCTAAACTTCCATCATGAATGTTTTACTTACTCGCCATCTACTTCTGGTCGCTTGCATACACAATGAAATTTGCCACCAAAATCTATATACAGATCATCTTCTGTGATGTGGAAAATTTCTCCAATAGCAATTTTGTCTTTGCAAGGTCCCATCTGAATTAAAGGAGAGCGCCTCAACATGGATGCAAAGGATTCCGCCTTCCTGGAAGGAACCTAAATAAAAAAATATTAATTCTTCTTTTAGTTACACATTTGGTGTACCAGCTCATTCAACAAAACACTAAATAAGCATACTTTTGTTTTAGATCATTTGATTCCCAATCTAGAGACAACAATAGGCAGTAATAGCCTACATTCAATGATCCACCTATATAGAGTCAAAAAACTACTGAAACTATTTTTTAAAACCTGCTATGTGGAGAAAAGAGCGGGATTGAGCAATTCCACTTTCACACCAAATGAGTGATTGGTGCTGTCACCAAATGAGTGATTGGTGCAGCTAATAAAGCCACTAGAAAACAGGAAAGTTATCACCCCTCTAAGGAAGCTATCCTAGTGGTGCAAATGCACAAAGCCAAGTAAGTGTCTCTGAGGTTAGGATGCCAACTCAACTGAGTCCTAGAATCCGGTCCATAACCAAGAAAAGAAAAGAGGATTTATGATAACAACATAGTTTTTCCCTTTAAGCCACGGGTAGCTAACCTTAGGCCCTCCAGATGTTACACTCCAATTCCAATCATCCCCGACCAGCATGGGTAAAAGATATGTAACATTTGGAGGGCCAAAGGTTCGCCAACCCTGCTCTAAGTCTGCATGGCTGGAGCAAATACATAGACAAACTTTGAATGTTCATATATTACTTAATATAATATTGATAGAATGAATGAAAATAAGCATACTGTATTAAAAAAGTGCAAACAAATTGAATAACAAGCTTTAAGTGACAAGCCAAGTGGAAACATATATCAGCACCATTCTGCTTTACAAGTACACAACCTCTCTCAAATACTGTCATCAACATTTGGGTAAACAGAATTTTAAAAACCAAAAGAATAACTATGCTAGCACATATCAGCAACAACAGAAACTTCCTTCTACCTTAGAAACTACTTGGTTTATCTGACAAAAGATTTTGTACCATTATTTGGCACATGGTGGTCAATAAACATATTAGTGTATGTACATTTTATATGTATACACAAGCCAACAGCAAATAAAGTTAATAAGGTGAGAACTGAAGGTAATGAGAATACAAACACATTCTGACTCGGAAGAACAATATACAATGGACAATCTGAACATTTGCTGAAGCATGAAACCAAAAATATCCCCTAGATGCTGAAAACACTAGACATAGATACAACCCAACCCAGTAAGAGACATGAGAACCACTCCTAGTCCTTGTTAGCACTGCTTAAAAAATAGCAGTCTGATGTGTTAGGTGTGCCAACAGAAAACAAACAGCAGGAGCAACCTAAGTGAAGTATTGACCTAGAATAATTTGTCAGCTAAATCTGGAGCCAAACTATTCTTATCCAAGATACCATACCATTTGTGTGTGTCATCTTACAAACAAATCACTAGTTTTGAATTAGAAATAAAGGCAACTATAAATATTAGGCACTAACCGATAACCAAATATGATGAGGAATTGCATATGAGTGGGCCAGCAGAGGGTAGATGGAGTGCTAACAACTAACAATTTAAACATCCTTTCTCAGTTCCCACCATAGAAATCAAGTGGGCTGCTACAAGACAGAGCCTCCTCCTCCTCCTGCACATTTAGTATAGAAATGCAGTTTTTCCTCCCTCCTCTGCCAGCCCCCAGTTTGCCATTAAAAAAGTAGTATCCTTATTTGCAAGTAATACAGCAAGAATAAACACATGCATAAAATGAAGTTTTGCAAAGGTATGTTTTTATACATATCTGTAGCTCACACAAACCAGATATATGCAAAGAAAAGTATGCCATACATGCCACTCTAACCAATCTATTACCCTCTAACTGATCTCATACCTCTAACCTCTCCCCATTTTTTTTCTTGTGTCACTTCTTAACCTAAAGACAGGGCCTCATATTTTATGTACTTCGCTAATGTATTTGTCCAAGAAATATTCACCTCATTCTTAGACTTCTGGAGATTAAATATAGCTAGTTTGTAGCTCTGGAAAGTTACATTTTTTCCCTAACACATTAAGAAGCTGTTTGGAGAAGATTTGGGGCTGCTCCACAAAATTACTTTTCTACAGATTTAAGTGGGTCCAACGGTTTTTCAGTACAAAGCAACAAACCAGATTGTATATCTAGCAGCAGTTTGCAAGACCAGAGCCATATTTCCCAGCTGTCACAATCAGAAATATAGCCTGGTTCATATGCTATGCTTGTTTGAGCACACGTCTGAGGATGGCTGCAACTGTTTGAATACCCTAAGATTCCAAGCTGTGACTTGGAAAGGACTTCCAGGACCAAGCGCCACCTTCAGTCTTGTGTACAACTCCATTAAAAGCGAGGTTAAAAATATGTATTTGCCCAATGAAATGCATGTCTGGATTGTGCAAAATGATCCACTGAGAATTGTTAGAAAGTGCTATTTCCTGAGAGGAACTAAAGAGAAAATAACAAGAGACTATGAGAAAAAGATTCCAACACAGACTGGGTATTTCTCTGTTCCTACTTCAAGCTATGAGTTTAAGTGTTAAATTTTCTTTCTATAATTTTCTTTTCTAATTAAAACCTAAATATTGCATATTAGCTGATAAAAAAGAGCTAGAAACAAATACTGTGTTTTATATGCTGAATCTATGCACACTTATTCAGATAATTTGTGCACTATGCCTACTTCAGTGTTGGTGATTCTTGAAGACTGCAGTCTCAAAAGCAAAAACTTATGCAGTCTTTTATTTATTTTGTGTTTATACAAAAATGTATATCCTGCCCATGGTGTTGTCTGTTTATATAAAAACGTATAAGCAAATATACCCAAATGAAGGAGCTTGTATTCCAAAAATTTGGCTTCATTGTGAGTACTTATTCGGTTTCATCATGAATACTAAAAACCGACGGCCCAAAAAACCTGTGAGCTCTATTTTGTTCTGGTACTCGAAACAAATTCCTGCGCTCAGAATTATTTAATTCACAAGACCTATTTAAGCAGTCAAATTATGTGTGTTTAAACAATCAGGCTGATGGGGGGGGGGGGCACTGCCAAGCCCTGACCACTTTGATCTTGTTTACAGCCCTCCACATATTTGACAGAGGTCTGAAGCTCAGAGAACTCTTTCTTCATGGAGGTTCCCTGAACAACAACAAAACAGAATTTACATGTGAGTAATCTAAATGCCCAAATTAGTGTATGTCTCACAGATCCACCACTCCAGTTGGTGGGTAGCAGCATTCTAGTAGAAATCTATTCAGTAGATTCTACGAGCTTGAAATCTGCTCATCCCTATTTTACACTACCTACCAAGGCTGCAGCCATGTACACTCTGACCTGGGAATAAGCCACATTGGGCAATAACCGGGGCTTACGCCCAAGTAAACATGCACAGACTCAGATCTTCCCGACTTGGAAACCAGTCCCACTACGTTCGACGAGCTTAAATGGTAAATGTACCCCAGACTTTTAAAAACAACCCCTATGTCAGCTGTGTCCCATTGCTGACAGAGGAGAAGAGCGTGGAGAGATAAAGGTAAAGGGACCTCTGACCATTAGGTCCAGTCGTGGCCGACTCTGGGGTTGCGGCACTCATCTCGCTTTATTGGCTGAGGGAGCCGGTGTACAGCTTCCGGGTCATGTGGCTAGCATGACTAAGCCGCTTCTGGCGAACCAGAACAGCGCACTGAAAAGCCGTTTACCTTCCCACCGGAGCAGTACCTATTTATCTACTTGCACTTTGACGTGCTTTCGAACTGCAAGGTTGGCAGGAGCAGGGACCGAACAACAGGAGCTCACCCCGTCGCGGGGATTCGAACCGCTGACCTTCTGATCGGGAAGTCCTAGGCTCTGGTTTAACCCACAGCACCACCCCCGTCGCTTACCTACAAGCAAATGTGGAAACCTAAGGCTACAACTCTCTTGTGTATTTTACCAGGGGGTAATTAATTACTCCATATAACTCTGCGGGAGCGGCTTCCGAGTAAACGCGCGCACACGTGTCCAGGCAGTACCTCTCAGAAGCAAATGCGAGAGGGAAAAGAGAGGCAAAGAAGGGACTGGGAGGAGGGGAGGGGAGATTCCCACACAAAAAAGCATCCACTGACACACATCCACTAGCAGGGCCGGGTTTGTCGCCCTCCGCCCCGGAACAAACTCAAGCCATGCTAGAAGGAAGCAGGGGGAGGGTAAGAAGGGATGCACGTCCGAACGCGCCGCACCTCGCTTCCGCCGCCTCCTGGCCCCGAAAGACCTTGGCGCCGCCAGCCAACTGCCGTTCCTGTAGCCCCGCAGAGGACTCGCGCCTCTAACAAAGAGGCTCTCAGGTGTCTCGCGACGATAACGGCCGCCGCCATGGCAAACACCTGCCACGCGCTTTCCAGTCAGCCAAGCTCCTGCGCCGGAAACAGTCCCTTCTCAAAGCCCGCCCCCGAGAGGCAGAAAGGCTTAAACGTATCTGGGCCTCACGCCGGAAGTAGCCTAGGGAGGCACAACCCTTCTCACTGCAGTTCCGCCCGAATGAAGTTCCGTAGCAACCAACCCGCGCGTCAGCGACGGCCGTTGACGCCCGCCCCTTCCCTTGAGGAGAAATCACGCCAGGAATCATCTCGTCACGTGGCCGACCACGCTCGCGATGCGGAAAGGAGCTTAAGTGTCTTGGCTTTGTGAACGCCGACAGCCTGTTGAGAGAGAACCGCGCATGCGCTTAAGCCAGACAGCAAGCTTGCTTATTTACTTATGGGAGCTGTAGCTACCAGTTACTTAATGGGCCATTTAGACATTGTAGAATGTAGATCCTTATATAGAAAGACACGAGGGAGGAAGGAGCAACCTCTGGAACTTAAGAGCAGAAATGCAAAAAAAATATATAAAATAGGGTGGGGACGAGGACAGGGGGGGGTGTTTGAACCCCAGAATAGCTCACTATAGATGCTGACCAAGGGTGGAAGGAAGAAGGGCAAAGTGAGGTTTGGAGAATCCTGGAACAGGGCCTGAAGCTCCACACAGGAGCATCCCCACACTGCAACATTTTGTTGCAGATCTCACCTATGACAGGGTATAGAGAAAATGGAGAATATACAGAGCTACTGTCTTTTTTATTTTATTTTGTCCTTTTTCCCACAATGTAAAATCATTCTAATGCTACTTAAAATAGCAGTAAAATTATACCAATAGTCGTACCTTGGTTCTCAAACGTTTGACTTCTGAAAATGTTCGAAAACTAAGGTGCAGCTTCTGATTGGCTGCAGGAGCTTCCTGCACTCAATCAGAAGACGTGTCGGACATTCGGCTTCCAAAGAACATTTGCAAACCAGAACACTTGCTTCCGGGTTTGTGGCGTTCAGGAGCCAAAACGGATGAGTACCAAAGCGTTCCGAGAACCAAGGTACGACTCTAGTCTACAAACATTAGCCCCAATGAAGCCACTTACTAGTATGTATATTCCACCTTTTCAAGAAGCTTAAGGTACCATCCCCGATTCTGTCCCCCTTTATTCTCATGACAAGCTTATTGAAATACTTTATTGTCATTGTACAACTTGTACACAGTGAGATTACACAAGCACCCCACCCCCAGTTCTCTTAGCCTTAATTCCCCTAGTTTACCTGAAAGTCAGTTGCCCTGTTGTCATCTTTTCATTCAGCAGCCTAACAACTCACATAGAAGCTGTTCTTTACCCTGTTGGTGTGACTAATCATGCTTCTATATCTTCTGCCTGAGGGCAGGAGATCAAGAAAGAGCTGGCCAGGGTGTGAATCTTCCCTGAGAATTTTCCTCACTCTCCTGAGGCAACATTATGAGGTACATGAGGCTGAGATCAGGGCTAGCACAAGAGATTTCACCACCACTGCCACTCTTACTCATCCACTTCTCCTACTGGCCGTGGTTATAGCTCCTTCACCTGAGTTACTTTGTTTTGTTGCTGCTAGATTGGTGGAGAACAATTGCTGGGAACAGCAAGTGGGGAGAGTGCTATTGCACACAGGTCCTGTTTGAAAGCTTCCCATAGGCATCTGGCTGGGCATTGCGAGAAAGAATTGCTGGACTAATGGGCCATTGGCCTAACCCAGCTTGCTCCTTTTTATGACCCTCTTGAGCCAGGCAGGCAAGATGTGGAGTCCTGTCACTGTTAAACCAGCAGTAGCATACCAAGAAGAAGAAATCTCCTTACAAACAATATGCCTGCTTCAGTCTGCCCAATGGTATGCTCAGTTTTGTATATAGCTTTTGACCAGCCTCTATAGATCAGGTTGCCATGAGCATATACCCCAGGCCTCTGGTAATGGCCCCTGAACCGAAACAGGTTCTCCAATATTGTGCTGCATTTTGCAGAAGACTAAAACAGAGCTAGATTTGTTGTGCATATTGCGCATGTTGTGCTCCAAAACCCAGTGTTACTTGAGAGACATCACCACTCCTCTCTAAGGCCAGAGGGGTGCATGTGCCAGAGGAAGTAGGGGAAGGGTGGGTAACTATCACAAATGGCCCCAAGTATGGATCTGTTAGTTACTATAATGCAGGGGTAATTAACCTACGGTCCTGCATGTGGACTACACCTCACATCAATCCTACCCAACATGGGCAATGGTCTGGGATAATGGGAGTTGTAGTCCAACAACAATGAATTACAGTGGTACCTCGGGTTAAGAACTTAATTCGTTCCGGAGGTCCGTTCTTAACCTGAAACCGTTCTTAACCTGAGGTACAACTTTAGCTAATGGGGCCTCCCGCTACTGTTTTAGTCTTCTCCAAAATGCAGCACAATATTGGAGAACCTGTTCTCATCCTGAAGCAAAGTTCTTAACCCGAGGTACTATTTCTGGGTTAGCAGAATCTGTAACCTGAAGTGTCTGTAACCTGAGGTACCACTGTACAAGGGTCCACCACATGAATTTGAAATCTAGGTAAGTTCTAAGTCAACTTTTGAAGAACAGTGTCAAATACTTTATATAAGTAGGTGATATAGGTTGGTGCACTGCACTGAATGTTAATCATAGTTTAAGTATAATGAATCCCACCACCTTGAATTGTATTATGTTTGCTATTTTCCATTGCCCTGATACTGTTTTATTAAACAGGACTAACTTCAAGACAAAAATGGGGGGGGGGGGAGAAATTGTTGATTCCCAAGAATTTGTGCACAGGCGTCTAACCCTATGGCACTAGCAGAGCAAGACTGTAGAGGACTATAGTTATGAACTGTACTTGTGATCCTTCTGTTACCGAAAAATTGGGATATTAAAGTAACAGAAGTAGATGCTTGGTTGGTTTCAGCACAAGACATAAACCTGCCTGACACATTACTTTTTCAAAAGTTTAGAAAAACAAAACGCCCTCTTGCTGTTGTAAATATAATGGTTTAGCTCAATATCTTCATTTAAAATAGTTTGTTCAAGTGCTTCCACCTTGTGGCTACTGTGAGACTAGCCTATTTTAGGTATGATTAAAAGGTAAAGGTACTCCTGACTGATAGGTCTAGTCGCCGACTCTGGGGTTGCGCGCTCATCTTGCTCTATAGGCCGAGGGAGCCGGTGTTTGTCCGCAGACAGCTTCCAGGTCATGTGGCCAGCATGACTAAGCTACTTCTGGTGAACCAGAGCAGCGCACAGAAATGCTGTTTACCTTCCCGCCAGAGCTGTACCTATTTATCGACTTGCACTTTGACATGCTTTCGAACTGCTAGATTGGCAGGAGCTGGGACCAAATAACGGGAGCTCACCCCATCGTGGGGATTTGAACTCCTGACCTTCTGATTGGCAAGCCCTAGGCTCTGTGGTTTAGACCACAGCGCCACCCGCATATGATTAAGTTCCTTATATTTAAAACAGTGTGTAAGACCTAAATATTTTTGGAGACAGAGTAAGCGTTTTAGGTGGAGGACAGGTAAGTATAACAACACTCAATAACAATCAAGACCCAAAGCTTGATACCCAATTCTCTGGACTTTTTTCTCCCAATCAAATCCTGGAATTCCAGTACTTACTTGGTATATGACCATTCTTTGAAACTGAAAATGGATCCAAACTGAAACTGATGTCCAGACATGACTTTTGAGAATGTGACCTAAAACAGCATCCCATCACGATATCTGGGTGCCCAGGTTGCATCAGTGAGCAAAATGCTCGCTCCTCCTCCAACCCCATCTAGAAAGGAGGTGCTCTCTCAAATGCATATTTAGAAGCTCTACTTGAGATCTTCATTTGAAAAGGGTAACCTTGTTTAAAAGACACAAGCCAACTCAAAGTAGCATTTTACATTTGAGAAGACAATGCTTTTATTTTAACAAGTAATCAAGTATTGAGGCTAAATCTGAAATGCTACAGAACGCTGTCAAATACAGCAAAATTGCTTAATAGGCATTATTTGTGGCAGCTCTGGTGCAGCTATAAAGATGAAGCCTAAGTTGCAATGCACCTTTTAAGAATGTGTTCTAGTTCATTTCAAGCTTTGTGATTAATGTGGCAAAACACTTCTCCTAAATATAACCTTACAGTGTGCCAGAAATTTGTCTAATGCAGGCACATAGTATACATACAAGGTGGGAGTGCATTTAGCTTCTAGGAAGCCAAGTCTTTTTACAAGATCAGCAACAGGTTTTAGTTAAGAGAACATTTTTAAGCATAGAAAGAGTTGACCATGCTCATTTTTGTATTTCCAGGCTGTGAGATTGCCCACTTTATCTTATTCCAATCTTCCACTGCAGCCAATTCAGAGCTTGGGTCTATATTGCCTACATTCCAATGTGCATTTCCCTCAAATGGAAATGCATAGCCGACTTTGCACTGTTGGTACCATACACTTAATTTATTGATTGATTGAGAGGGAGGAGTGTTATAAGCAGCAGAAATAACATGGACTTTTAGTCGAATGTTCCTTTTCATCAACTAGCAAGCGGAAGGGAGCAACCATTTTATTTTTATAAGTATGGTGCCTCTAAACCACTCCCTTTGCAGTAGGCTTTCAGCCTAAATAATTTATGTTAACAGCCTGCCTCATTTTACATTTTGGAAGTCAACTTCTAATACCCAGAAGAAAACATCATCTCTGCTATTTCAGTTCAGTTCAGAGAAGTTTACTATCAGGATTTTTATTTTTTTAGGGAAACCATAAAAATAGTGAATGTTTGTTGGAATCGCCCTACTTTCAGTGCCCACTTACCAAGACCACAACACGTACACTGAGAACTTAACATTGCAATATCAAAGCAAACTTATTCTGCCTGTGGAACCTCTTGCAACAAAACCAGTTAAAGGTACACACTTAAAACAACAATGAAGTTTTCAAAGGTTTTGGCAGTGAATTAAGTATGAAGAGACATGGCATGAAGCAACTGCTATTCGTCCCAGCATCCATCATATACAGTGTTGAGTTTCCCATTTCTAAACCTTTTGCAAAACCTTAATGATTTCTTTGGACCAGAAATAAATCTTTTTAAATACTCAAAATGCATAAAAATTCCCCATCCCACAGATAACATAGGCAAGAGTGTATTTTACGGTTTCAAAAATACTCTGAACCTATAGAAACGATTTACATTGAACAGCTATAAAGCTAAGTGCTAAACAGAAGGACATCCTGGAAGAGTCTACAGCAGAGGTGTTGTGCTTCAGCATTTGCTTGCAGCATCTGGCAGTGGGTAGCACAAGGAAGGCAGGACAATCATTGAGTCTCCTCTTCAGTCTGCTTTGTAGTAGCTTCTGTGGCACTGGCATTGGCAGCAGAGTTCAAGACCTCTCCAAAGTCACCCCCAGCAGGCTTGGTTCCCCCAACCTTATACTGAAGAGAGATTTAGAGACTTCAGATTACACTCTTTAGAAGTTAAACTGCAATTATGGTTAACAGCCCATGGCTATATACCCAAATATTATTTCTCTCTGTCTCTCTGTGCAATCCAAGTTTAGACAGCAAGGGAACCCAGGTGCTTCCCATAGCTGTCTCACAATTATGAAACTTCCTTCTCTCAATGTCCAAAGCAGAAGCCTGAATACAGAATGTTATTCTTCATGCAGTAATTAATGGGGCAATTTAAAATCCATTATGTATTTCTATTGGGAACAGTCTCAGTTCTGAGCTTTCAGAAAACAGACTGATACAACTGAATAAAGTGTGTACACATGAGCATCTTAGCATACAGATTAAGTTTAGCTCCAGCAATAGTAGAGGAAACTTTGTAGTAAAATACCAGAGGTAGATAAATGATGTAATCCCCAATTTGACGTGCAACCTGTTAAAACAACCATCTCTGTGCCTTATAGATAAGGTAGAAAGATGGTTATGCCAATTTGCATAATTATGGTTGCAGAAATGCTACACCTGGACAGACATACTAAAAAAAAATCCAGTAAGGTCAGTAGCTAAAATGCTGCCCAGTAAGATTTATTTTCTTTGCTTTCATGAGTTCTTTTAAAAGGCACATAATAATAATGATATTACGGGTGTACAAAATTTATATAAATCAGTTATAATTTTAGTAGCCTACCTTAAGCATATCCTCAGGGTGTAGATGCACACAAGGCATTGCATAAGCTAATGTCCTAATTCAATGCAAGTTTGACTTCCTGAGAGTTTCAACTGTGCTTCAAATTGGTATATGGGGAGAGAAAGGGGGAAACTAACACTGTCCTGCTAATGCATTTCTCAGGCTGTTTTTACTGAGCACACTTCATTCTGGTCCCCTTAAGAACCAATAACCTGTCCTCTGTTTTCTCTTCCAACAATGCGGAAGTTAAGCTTTATTTAGTTCCCAACAGTATGGTACTGCTAGTAGACACCATAGTAGTTAAATGTTCTCCATTGTTCCAAGGAAGCAGAATACCTACAGATCAAGTATTCTTAGAAATCTCAGCTAATTTTTAAATTTTATTTTAAGAATGAAGTTTGTCGTTAGATTTACCTTTAAGTTTTCCACTTTTTCTTCAAAGGACTTGAATGTTGGGGAATTTCTATTCAGGAAAGAAAACAAGAGTTACATTTCTTGTTTGGCCTTAGAAAATGTATATGCAATGGCCAACCACTTAAAGAAAAGCTTGAAGAGCAGAACAGTACTTTTAAGATGCAGCTATGGTGCCAGTCAATAGCCTGCAAAATTTCCTTTTTTATATTTCATTATTTTCCAGCCCAATCCTATACACCAGGGGAGGGAAAACTAGATCTGGCCAGTGGGCCAGATTCTGACACACACGCTCCCTGGGGGCACTTGCCAGACAAGTTGGGCCACCCACCTCAATCATCTGTTGTCAGATTAAACATTTCCGTTTACAGATCAGCTTAACCTCAAACTGGGCTGCTAAGAAAGTTCTGTGCAGCTGATCTTAGTAAGAGCTTCAGTCAGCACCAATCAGTTGAACGCTGGAGTGTAGCCTATCCCACCTTGCATTTGGCACCAAATATATAATACACCAAATGAAAACCCCATTTGCCAAGAAGCCATAGGCAGCACACTTGAAAGATCCCAATTATTCCTTTGTTTTATTTAGGTTTGTTTCTCCACCCCCTACAACAGACATCATATACGATGCTATGCATCACATACGATACCGTGTGATGTTCTCCACAGCTGGTATTTGCAGTTATGCAGAAGCACATAGGTCAAATGAAACTATCTATCTATCTATCTATCTATCTATCTATCTATCTATCTATCTATCATCTATCTATCTATCTATCATCTATCTATATCTATATCTATCTATCTATCTATCTATCTATCTATCTATCTATCTATCTATCTATCATCTCCTTTCCCACCTTCCTTACTCTAACAGAAGTCCACAGAATCAGTGGTGACAACGCAGGGTATGTTCCTGCTTCAATACAAAATGGCATTACTCAAACACTCTATATGGGGCAAGTCAAATACACCCTTACCTGTTTTAAATATGCATTTGCAGCAATCAATATTATTTGTCCCTGCTTACATTAGAATAGGAACCGAAACTTAATGCAATTACATACATTACCTCATAGCAGGCATGCTAATTGAATGTTGTAGACAACGTATACTACACGGCAGCGTTAAAAGAAAGGAGAATCAATCAGATTATGAGGAGACGTTTGCCATGTCCCTGCCATTTCGTGTAGCAAAACATTATCAGAATATTTATCCAACACACTCAAAACAGGCATGCAAATCTGTCACCATGCACCACTAAGAGGCAAGCAGTAGCAACATATAAGCACATCATGCTAGGTTAGTAAACAAACTCCACAGGGTGGTTCTTAAAGTAACTGATCAGATTTAGTCAAGAATGCCAAACATTACAGATTAATCAGATGGGTGTAAACTTCAGGAGTAAGTACACCCAGAATTTTAAAACCTTAACCTAGGGATATAAACATGATTCAGCATATTAGTCATATCAATGTGTTTTCAGAATGGGGCCAATCAGCTTCTGCCAAAAACCACTCCTCTTTTTATATTAGCACTTTATGTTCATGTTCTTTATAGTATATTTATGTTCATCCTCACAACCATCCTACAGGATATACCAGGCACCTATTATTTTATCTGTTCACCCAGCCTGGAAAAGTGCAAGGAAGAATCGGACCTGGACTATCAATAACTATACAGTGGATCACAATAGCTTTCAGTATACTAATAATGCTTGTTCCTTCAGCAACACAGGAGTAGATAATGCCTTGGGGCAGTCACTACACTGTTATGGTGAGCTGTTACTTTATAGGCCGTTAGATGCTGCCAAGCCTATCCAGATTTAGTGATGCGGTTGTTAAACAAGTCAGTTTTATGACATGTTCCAGATGATCAGGAAGCTAAAACAAAGCTATAGAAAGCTTTCAGTTCATAGCAAGGGACAGGTTGTTCTACAGAAACGCTTTCCATCTAGAGAAAAAGCAAAAATGGTTCTCACTTAAGCTGGTCCGAATGTTTCAATTATGTTCCTATATAAACTATTTCTATATACAGTTTGGGCAACACCAATTAGTCTGCCAACTACTAGCTCCATAGGGTTGAGTCCAACTAAGTCATGATTAACTTCTGAACTGATTTCAATGGGTCTGCTCAAAGAGTATGATTTAGCGTGATACAAACCATGGTTCACACTGTAGGTTGTCTTCTACCTTGGAGTTTAAGTAACTGGGTCATATTTTAACATCTGATTTTTTTTAGCCTTGTGAAGACTGCTAACAGCTCCTCTGAATGCTGGGCATAGAGAACCAAAACCCCACCACCTATGTAATAGGAAGTTGGCATTCATACCACCACATATACCCCAAAAGTGAGTCAAGGTGCATGTGTGAACATGCACCTCTAACTCACCACATCATTTCCCCCAGGCGCATCAGTGCTTAACCCAGGCATAGGCAAACTCAGTCCTCCAGATGTTTTGGGACTACAACTCCCATCATCCCTGACCACTGGCCCTGTTAGCTAGGGATGATGGGAGTTGTAGTCCCAAAACATATGGAGGGCCGAGTTTGCTTGACCTCTCATTTTCACCTTTTAACATCTATTCACTTCCTTGCCCTATCATCTTGGTTGCCACTTTCTCTCACACATAAGCTCTTTTCTGTTTTCCTCTTCCTGATTTCCCAGCTGTTCTGCTCTTTGGTGATGAAGCAGCCTCAAGGTTGTCAGGTAGCAGCCCCAGTTCTGCCGCTATCCCTGCATCCCCTTGACCTATATTGCCACAGATCCAATTTCTCTCAAAAGTGCTGCACAATCATTGACAACAGAACTGGAAAGAATACAGCATACTTTCCACTTGCTTAGGGCTGGGATTTGTACCAGGTGTTAAAAGACAAGCTATCCTCCTCGAAATGCTTACTGTACTACAGCACACCCCAGGGGGCCATAGTTCAGTGGTAGAGCATTTGCTTTGCATGCAGAATGTGCCAGCATCAATCTACTGCACCTCCAAAGTAAGGCTGTGAGAAACCCTGCCTGAAATCCACTGCCGGTCAGTGTAGACAACACTGAACCTAATGGACCAACTGGTTATGATTCAGTATAAAGAAACTTCCAATGTTTCTAAAGGAATATAGTGCCCAGCGTTGCAAGTGAGCAATAGTCAAAACTGCTAAGAATTAAAAGGTAAAATCTTTTTTGGTTATTGTGATCCTGCACAGGGAGGTTCAGCAGACACATCGTTTGCTTTTCATTCTTCCAGTGCCGCCATCCAAAGGAGGATTATCTTGCCTCTGTTCTTGTTTGGTGCCCAGGTATCTCACTGTGGAGGCAACAGAAATCTCCCTCTTCAGATGTTCCACTGGAAGAATGTGTTATGTGCCCAGCACTATCCCCTTCTACTTTCCCCAGCAGGTCTGGAACATTCAGTCATATAATAGAAGGAACTAGAGAGGGGACAGGAAAAATACCTGAGTTTTAGGTAAATAAGAAAAGATATTGCTCATTTCTGTGCTGAAATTCTGCTCCAGTAAAGTAGAAGAGTATTATCACTGCACAAGTGGAAGTCCTTGCACAGGGCTTCCACTAAGAGGACTCCTTGGTTGCTAGGGGCAACGAAACTGTTCTCGCTAAGACTCTCTTAACACTAACTACAAAGTCAATCTGCTGTTATTGGATCGTTGGTAACATTCCCTTGAAACAGGCTATTCAATATGTTTTAAGTGCTCAATCCAGGGGAAGCTTGGTTCATAGGAACTTGCAAAAATTAGTAAAACAATTCAAACCAACATATGTAACTATCAAATAAGAGGTCTAACATTTCTGGTACATCTTGTGACTGAGAGGTGGCAAAACCTGGGGTAGACCTGACCTCTGAGAAACCTGTATTCAAGGTCTATCTCTCTGTTTGGCTCTCAACAGGTAAGGCACCTGTCCATGGATGGATGGGTGTGGCATCCTTCCACTCACCACAGAAACCCTCTGTTCTTTCCCTGGCTCCCTTCACCTCTTCCATTCCTTATTTAATTGCATTGCTATTGCAATCAACTTCACAGGGCTCTCCCCCCTCCCCTGAATTTCACATATTATATATGGCTAACAACATTGAAGTGCTCTTCAGAGTTGCCATATGCTACCTCCCACGTCTTTTCCACAAATGGGTCTTCTCTGTGGACAACTTCATTGGATATAACCTAGTATTTCTAATAATCTATTAAACACTTTTTTTAAAAAAAAAAAAGTTTTTTGTGGTGGGGAAGGAAAACTACTTTAGCCCTCTTCAAGTTACCCAGTATTATGGTCAGTCAGGAGCTATTCACTAGACAACAGAAAGACTACTTGCATGCTCTACAGCAACTTTTCACAATCTTACCTAAAGGAATGTGTAAATGCGTGCACTCTGTAGGACACCAAGCAAACATTTAAAAATAAAGAGAAAGTTCCAGTATAAACACACAGGGATTTTCACAGTAAAAGTAGTGAGCTTGAGGTAGGGCACTTATATGTTAACTGACTACACTCCAGAAGAAAACGCAGCAACAGAAGTGAAGGGTTCGTTTTCTGCAATGAAATCTAGCTCTGAGATTCAGCAGTTCCAAGGAAATATTGTGCAATTAAATGCAAGTGATTTTAATTCTGAGTGAAGATATCTGAGTGCAAGCACCCACAAACTGAAATAAGATGCAAATTTTTGTGTCGTCTACACAAAAAGCTGCCCAGAGTGTAACGAAGAACCCAAACTTAGCTTAGTGCAGGCTCCCAAAGAGGAAATTGCAGCCACTTTGCCCCTCCCCAGTCCTTTTTTGCTGCCATGTTGAGCTGGACAGAACTAAGCCAAGCTTAAACACAAGCCCAGATTGGGACACCATGCTAAGCTCCCTGTATATTAGCCATGGGTGCAGCCAAAAGCAAGCTGGTTACAGCTTGTTTAATGACATGTCCAGGTTCGGGTGACATGCTAAGCTAAACCTTATTGCAGTGCAACAGCTATAAAAGGACCAAGGAGGAGCAATGCGACTGCAAGCTCTTCAAGCGTCCACATCTTCATACATTCATGTTCAGTCAAAGTTTGGCTTAACTTGACATGCAAACCAGGTCACTGTGCGGCTGCTGTTATACCATTAGGTTTCATCACAAGTTCCCACCACCACTGCTTTAATGAAGAAAAACAACTGGGCCCTTCAACCTCAGAAGCAATGCAAATATTTTAAATCTTAAAAAAAAAGCTTCCAGGATATAGAATCCAAAGTTACAGTTCACACATGCTCTGCTAAGGATACCTAGAGATGTTACAACCCAACACAAGCACGTTCCATCCCTCACCCCCAGAAAACCTCACCAACAGTACAAAACATATAAACAGAATAAAAGATAAGAAGTTTTGTAAGCCACAATTCTAGGAGGGGAGTTAGTTTTCACAAAAATGCAGGTACTCAGAACGTTCCTGATTTATTTCTATGTGCCTGGGATTCATGCAGCTCTCACATGCTTGCTTTCGGTAGCTTGATGGCTACTCTCTTTCCCGGTGTACAAGTAACCGAAGAAGAGAGAACATGCAACTTGTTTAACCCCATTCCAACTGATGTTTTATTCCCTACTGCCTACCCTCCTCCAACATGATTACATCAAAAAAGGAACATCTAGATGCAGGAGCTCTCCAGGATTAGTCTTATCAATTCAGTACAGTACCGGCCCAGCTATTAGGTAGGTTGAGGCGGTGTGCTTCAGATGGCAGATTTTGGGGTTTCGTTAAAGAGAAGCACAATGTAGCGATAGCTTTGTTAACACTCGGGAAGGAAATGCAATTTGCAGTCTCAGGCACCTAATTATCTTGGGAAGTGAACTGAATAGGAGGAACCAAATCAAGGCACATTGGGAAGATGCAAGTCTCAATGTGGATCACTATTAGTCCATTCAATCGACTGGGGACCATTTCACATGTAAGTGGCACAGTCCCCACCCACCCATTAAAAAAATAGAATGCCATTAGCACAAGGCCAGAGGTGGTAGTTCCCTGCTTGTTCATGTCAAAATAAATAGCTTAGTTATGGAATCAAGCTGTCAGTTCCCAGCTGCAATCCACAAACTCTGCACTCCTGGAAGGGTTTGCAATTTTGTGTTTGGCACTGCTGAAACCCTATGCAGTGTAAACAGATACTACTACAGGCGAGGGGAAAACTAAAGTCATACTTCACATCTTCCAACTTCTTCGTTATTGCAGAGCCAACTGTTGAGAATGCAGCAGAAGCTTTCTGCCCAGCTTGAGACAGTGTTTCTGATGTCTTCTTATACCTAAATTTAAAAAAAGAGTTAACCTATTATCACAATTCTCAAACACCTGCACCACAAGTGTTGGAACAGGCATACGTATTACTTTGCTCCTAGTGCACTTGAAATTAAGAAGTCATGCATTGCTAGTAAGGCAGCTTATATAAGCTTCTTCAATCCTTAGCATTTCCAGTGAACACTAGCTTCGGTACATCAAATTTATCTGAAAAGTTAGCTTTTGTATCCTGCGTCCCTTTCCTCTATCAAAATGAGAGAAACTGGGTTTAGAACTCTTTCCTCTTTTTTTTGGTAAAAGTGGCATAACTAACAAGTCACAACAAGGCATCTATAGGAGAGCATGTGGAATAACTGATTTGGTTTAAAATGGAAAAGGCTTGCCAATAACACATCTCTTTCGCAACACACATGGCAAAATATTTGCTCCACGATACAATTTGTGTGGTAAGAAAACAGTTGGGAGAGTTGCCTCATCTTCCTATCAGACTTAACCAGAAAAAGTTCTAGAAAATTGCAAGACATCCAGGTTCTTTTGTCTTAGATGATGGTGCCAAAATGCCATTTTGAGTCTTTTACACACAGTTGCATTAGGTGTTTTCAGCAACTGTAGCATACCACAAAGAATGAACCATCTGACCACACGTTCAACACACGTGCTTAAGAGCAGGGACAGGAAGCTGTGGTCCTGCAGATGATATTTAAGTCTAGACCAACTGTATCTAGCCCAGCATTCTGCTCCCACAGTGGACAATGAGGATGATAAATTGATGTAATGTTGAGATGTGTGTGTGTCTGTGGTGTAGAACTGAAGAAAGTATGTATCTGATTCCATTTATCAATTGCTTCCCATAAAATACATTGGAAGTGTTTTCACAATGAAAACATCAATGTTCAAAAACAATTGCAACGGCCTTCTCACACCCACGATCTCACAGACAACCAAAAAAAACACTGCCTCCAATATATGTGTGTTGAACTACAGCTTAACCCTGACCAATGGTCATGCTGCCAGGGATTGATGAGAGTTGTCGTTAAACAACGTTGGAAGAGCCAGATGCTTAATGGTATGACAATTTTAACCAACTCTAGAAAGAAGCTCCCTTCTGCTTTGACTAAACCTTGCCTAGACATTAAGGACCACTTCACAAAGTTTTCCTAGATCAGGCTTCATGCAAAGTGTCTGAATGTTCTCCCATCACCGAAGAGAATTCGGGCATACAGAAAACCAACGTTTTAGGAAGAATGGTCTCCTCTGAATGGTCCTGCTGAAACCCTCGCTACAAACATATAACCTGTCATCACTAGATCCTGAAACAAAGGCTTCCTCTGAGAAAGCCCACCAAATTCAGCTGACGAGGAAACTCAAGCCCATCCCTTGCATTCAGGCAAAATAATTTAAGTGAAGAAACATACGCATTTGTTGCTGTGACATCTTGCCACCCTTTGGAAAGGTTCTGCCTCAGCTCCTGCAGTGAACTGATCCCCAGTTTTCTCTTTATTTCTGCTAGATGCTTCTCTTTAGCAGCTAGTACCTGTGACAAAGTCTGGATTTCTTCTTCCACCTACGAGATAGAGCCCATGAAGAAAATCAACTAGGGAAGCATAAGCTACTGAGGAATTATTTTAAAGCAGATGTTTTCACATTTACTACGAACATTTCCTTGTTTGGAACAAATTACACTTGCATCCTTTAAGGGTTTAAATATATGTTAATTATAGGTTTTAGTTTGAGACAAAACACCAACAGATTCTGATTCAGTAATCAACTAATAGCGCCCCAATTCAATTGCATGGGTAATTTTCACATCTACTTATTAATGAACTTATTGGTTGCTTTTGGTTATTGGTTGCTTTTTTCCCACAAAAGCAACTCAAAGCAACTTACAATCAAAATAACATTCATGTTAAAAACAGCATAAACCAAAACAGAAAAATCTAAAACTTGTAACTGAATGAAGGCAATATAATTCCCTCTGTTCCCAATGTTCAGGCTGCAAGATAATCAGGGTTGTTGGTTGTTTTTTTAACAGAACTACAGAAAGCCCTCAGGCAAAAAAAGCAAACCCCTAAGCAACGGTGAACCCCACAAACAATTTGGTGATGACAGAATGTTCAGTGGCCATGTTGATTTGGGGCAGGGTAATGTAAAAGAATGGTTGAGTTCCTGAACAGCATCGCTGCACAGTACTATGTTTTGTTTCAGGTCCCACTGTCACAGAACTAACAGCAAGAAACATGAAAAGCTTTGAAGGCACAATCAGAGCAAAGTGAGTGCTACATCTGCAATGTCTTTCAAGTGTTCTTACTCTAAACCAAAGCCTTCTGCATTTGCAATTCCAAATGCCAACTTCTGCTTCAGCTCTTTTTTTTAATTCTGTAAGGCGGCAGAGCTGACCGAAGCAAGTGTGGCAACAGGTAACCAGGAACTACTTTTGCTTGCAAAATAATATACTGATCAATATGTGTAAATTAAAATGGATGCATTGATATTTAAATGTATTGTTAATGTAAGCCAGCTGGAGGTCCTTCTTGTGTTTTTCTGTTTGTTTGTTTGTTTGTTTGTTTGTTTGTTTTGTTTTGTTTTCCCTTTAATGAATTTGCAATTGTTAAAATCCCCCAAATATATGAAGCAAACAAATCAGCTGAACCTTTCATGCATACAGAGGTAGCTTAAGCCATAAATCAAGGTTATACATATTGTACTTTTCTTCTAGCAAACACAGAGCTTCTTTACATGGACCTTCCACTGAGACCAAGAAACAATTAACTACAGAACAGCACCACACAGCCTTAGACCATTCACTGTGTCCATTATAAAAACAAATTATTTTCCAACAGCACTATCAGAAAGACAGCCTCATAACTCCATATTAAATGCAACAGTGGCTCACATATGTGAATCAGATCAGTTTTGAGGGCCACACATAACAGGTTTACCTTAGCAAGCTCTCTTCTAAGTTCTTCCTGTTCTTCTTCTGACAAAGCCTCTGCAACATTAACTGAAGCAGCAGCATCTTCTCCAACTTCAGGAATTACTTCATTTTTCAGCAGACCTTTAAAAAGAAAAAGAATCACTACTTTAAGATTGCTTTGTTGTCAAACATTCGTCATCAAGGCTGGTGGGGTGTGTGAAAAGCAAGACTGGGGGTTTCCCACCACTGCAATGGTGCAGGGATGGTGAACTTGCAGATCCTCACACATTGGACTGCATCATCCCCAACCTTTTGGCTGTGCTGAAGGGTCACAGGTTTCCCATGCCCCTGATAAGAGGACTGTCTGATTTATCTTGCTGTAAGGAGCGTTTCAATGAATGGATGCATGACAACAGACGATATTTGACAGTGAATACAGAGTCCAATAGAGGCAGAAGCAAAAACTACATTTACAACACTGAGCTGCTTTATCAGGGTTTTGTTATTTTAAGATCAGAATTAACTGCTACTCAGATTTCAGTGGCATGGCCTCATCTAACCTCTTAAAACCTTCTATCCTTACTACTTCTGTGTGATCCAAGATTTCCCCATTTCACACCTTCCCTTTCACATCATATTCATGCCCTCATGGTATCTTCATCTTGGGCAAAAACTGGACAAGAGTTTTATAGATCATATGGACAACGCAGAAATGACAACCAAAGACGCTGGTTTACATGAATCTGATTCCTGAAGCTTGGAAATCTGAAACTTGCAAATCTGTGTGCCAAACAACTCAAATACTGTAGAGGGTATACCGTTCAACACTGGCCTTTTCTGGAAGTCCTAAGTTGTTCCCAATGCCCAGAATGCATTCCCAATGCCCAGAATGCATCCCAGAATGCAACCAACACTCCTATGCAGCTGCACAGTAAGTTCAGTAATGGTGAGAAAGCTATTTTGCATTACCAGTCTTCTCAAGGAGGACATAACCACCCCCAATATGGTTCCCCGGAACAGTCTGAAAATCAGAGGTTGGTGCTAAAGACCGATGTAGTAAATAACACCAATACAATCTTGTCACTCTACATACCAAAGAGAATGTTCTTTTTCCAATAGCAAATGGAAGTATTTCCTGCAAAGCTCTCTTCAGATTACTATCAAGAAGGCAGTATACCAATTGAGAATTATTCTGCATTACAGGAACATAAAAATTATTTATGCAAAACCTATCCTCAAAGGATGGTAAATAGTGTTTTAAGTTTTCATGAGCCAGCAAGCAACCAAATTAAAACATTCCGCCAAACGCCTCTAGTTCTCTGCAGTAAGTGCATTCTGGTTTAATTTTTTATACGAGTAGATTATTCTAGTTATATTTTTAGCTGTGCTGTGACTTTATTGGGGATATCCATCCAGGAATGTGCCATCTTGCATCCCCCAGAAGGATGGTGGGCAAAAGGGTTTTTGGTTCTTGTGCCACACAACTCTCCTGGCTGCCTCCCAGTCACGCTGCAGGGAAGGTGTCTCAGGATGCACAGAATGACAGCTGAACACATCAGCAGAAGAGAGTCAGTGCGGTGTTGCAGTTGGAGCGTTAAGATTGGGATCTGGGAAAACTAGGGCTCAAATCTCAAGTCAGCCGTGAAGCTCAATGGGTAACCCTGGGCTGGTCACTTCCCTTCACAGAGAATGGAGTGGGGAAGAGTTAGATTTGCTTCTCTTCCACAATCAAGAGTATTGCTAGAAGTACTGGAAGGACACTGGTCATCGGTAAACAAGTTTATGTGGAATCCTACCCACCTTGCTAAACATGCATTGCTACTAATGCCATTTAGGATCCTACTAGGCCAAGAAGCATTTCAGATATATTCTTCCATAGATCTCATTACCATAGACGAAATTGCACAGAGGTAATTTCCATCAGGTGTACTCAAGGTAGAAAGCACCAATATTCACAGCAAGAACCCACTTTTCATAGGATGTATATAGTAGTTATGGGGTACATAATAACCCATCACTCTGCAGGAAGATTGTTGTGCAGAGCGTGTCTAAGTGCAGATTCCAAATTCAGTTTTATCTAACCAAGTTGCAATCTTATTTAAATACTGTAATCAGTTTTTAAAGTATGCCAAGGTCCAATTTTAAGAAAATTGTTGTAGTGGCAAGTATCTAGCTTTACCAAATAACTTAGTAAGTTAGTTATGGCCTGCAAGCATGAAATAGTATTAAAAGTTTGGTGCCTTAGGCATCAAACCATCTCTACAGAACCAGAAATTCTAGTCTGTCAAAACCTAGCATGCAATGTCTAAGGAAGTCTTTCATGTTTGTAAATTCATTTCTCTCCACACACACACCCCTTTAATTTTTTGCAAAAAGGTTTGCTGAAATCTAGCGTTATTCATTCTTTTTTGAGCATAATAAAAGGTGGTAGGGTGAAAATATGCCAAACTATGTTCAAATTTGACGGAACTAATTTTATTCTAAGTTGTTTGGAATAGTTTCTAGCAGTTATGTTGAATATATATAATCACTTTGAAATTCACAAAGACTCCACTCCCAAAATCTTCCCCAAACTAGTGCCCTCCCAGATGTTTTGGACAACAATTGGCTGGGACCAATGGGAGTTGGATTCCAACATCATCTGAAGGACATCAGGGTAAGGAAGACTGTGCTATAGTTACCTAAATCAGTATTCTATGAACATTTGGGAAAAACACACATTTTTTCCAAGATACAGCACAAAGGAGAAGTTCAAGTGAGCTCTGGACCAAGAACCAGAAGAACATTTAACTGGTTGTGCATGTCTCTAAGAGCCAGTGTGGCATTGTAATGGTTAGAGTATTGGTCTATGACCTGGGAGACCCAGGTTCGAATTCTCACCCAGCCATGAAGCTCATTGGCTGACCCTGGATCAGAGAAACACAGAAAGCTTACAGCCTCTGCCCAAGTCCTTGTTGTCAGATGCATGTGAAAGCTTGTTTTGGTACTGGATGCTAATACAACATTCCCCATTCTCTCAAATCATTCTCTATGCCTGATAGTGTTTAAGGCAGCTCTGAGGCAAAGTTCCACCAACATTTAATTACCTATTATTCAAATCAGGCTTTCAGTTGCTTCCATATTGAGTGCATCCCTATTTCTTCATTCATTAAATCTAACACTGTATGTTTTGTTCACTTCTGGGAACCCTGTTATGATCACTTCCATTCCAGCAGAAAAGCACAGAGCACATAACAACAAACACCTTAGGCTATAACTTTCAGAAAGCATACTGAGCTATGATCTGCTCTTATAAGTATGGATTCTCTTAAGAAGGCTGTAGATATAAAAACAGTTACCAGAATCCTTCAACACAGGAGATCCAGGAGGAGAAAAAGCCATGGTAGGTGATAGGTAGAGATAATTTCTATTAACTCCAGTATCAAAATCAAAAGGAGATTTGTAATCCTCATATAAATCCATATCCAGCCAGTCCATCACAGAGATCTCAGCATGCATGGGGGCCATTCATGTTGCTCCTGCATCCGGTCTTCTCCTCTCCTTTTCTTTGCACAAGTCATTTGACTTGTTAAAATCCGAGGCACAGATTTAAAGATGCTAGGCACTCACACCGTGTACCAGGTTTCCACTGGAGAACCATAAGCAATTGATATAATTGTGAGGTTTAGGATACCAACTTAAAAAGCAATGGCTCGGGTACTCCTTAACTGCAGTAGTTTGTGCAGCTGATGGTTAAGGCTACAACTTTTCAGTAAGCCCAAATCCACTGTACGCAACAAGGCATTTTCAGGAAACTGAATTGCCATGGGCTCTGGGAAGTCTCAGTCCTGTGCAGGATTACACCAGAGTTTTCAGTCTTTTTTTTAAAGCATCAGCTGACTGCTGTTGCACCAGGATATTCTTAATCTTCTAGGGCACAAAAGGATTACCAGCCATAATCTATCCTATAAGCCATCTGTGTAGGACTTTATGCCTGATTAATGGAATAGATTTTTCTTCTCCAGTGTGTAGCTTGCCAGCCCTGTGTGTCTTTGTATATATAGTAGACAGCTCTAGTCAAATTTCCGGGGGGGGGGGAGGGTGTCTGTATTTATTGCTTGCACACAGCAGGTTTCTACGAGTGAAGTGCCTCTTTGTCAGACTGCAACAATCCCTTTTCTTACTTCCAGCTTCATCATGTTGCTGCTGTGCATTCTACACTATCAACTGCAGAGATATGTCAGCCGACTGACTTCACCTCAGATGAAGGTCCTGGCGTGTAATGTAGCCTTTGTCAAGCTCTGCTGAACTCAGAAGTGGTACGGGGTATGTGGCTCCCCATCGTTCAGGAAAGTGCAACAGCAAGCATAATAGCTTACAAAGGAAGAAACAAGATGCTAACTGTCATCCTTAGAAAGGTTCCATTTAAGAAAATGGGGGAGAAAATGAGTAATGAATACAGGCACAGAATTGCAAGCGGACAGTAGATTCACTAACTGGATGCCGAACTAAATTGACTGTGTAGGATATGGAATCAAGACACATTTTTTAGGGTTTGGTCCAAAACTTAAGTGGTGGTGATTATTTTGGAGGGGAACATAGGAAGCTGCCTTATACCAAATCAGACCATTGTTCCATCTCAGTCAATACTGTTGACACCGACAGGAAGCAGTTCTCCCCAGTTGCAGGTAGAGTGTCTCTGTCAGTCCCACCTGAAGTCGCTGAGGATTAAATTTGGGACCTTCTGCATGCAAGACTCTACAACTGCACTACAGGCCTCTTCCCCCGCCCCAAAACCCTTGCACAAAAAGCTGGCTTATTTATTTATATTTTATTTATTTGTTACAGAGTTGTATACTGTCCTTCATCTGAAGATCTTAGGACGGTTCACAGCGTAAGAATTATGCAAGAGCTCCTCTATACTTGAGCCACATTTCAAGTATTGAGTGGGCATCTTGCTAGTGTTGTGTTACAGACACATGGTTTTAAGAACTCAAAAGAGCTTAAAGAAAATCAACATGCGGTTCACAAGAATACAACACAACACATCAATATATAAGGTACATCACAATCCACAGAACATACCTCCCAAGCTCAATATTAACCTCCAAATGCCTAGGTGGACAGATGCATCTTTAATAAGCACTGCAGGCCCATCAAAGTTTGTGCTTGCCATGTTTCAAAGTGGAGACAATTCCATATGCCGAGTGCCTTCATGGAAAAGTTTGAGCTTCTTTTTAGATGGATTACCACACTGATCCCTGATAGTTATGCAGGTCATTTAAAGCCCCCGGAAGCCTCTAAAAAGTATTATTGCAAGAGTAATAAAGTTACAGGGAAAGGACAATTTGTAGGAGTGAGGGAGAGAATAGGACTGACTTTTAAAGTACCTAGGTATTCATACCTTTTAAGGAATATAATACAAAAAACATAGCATGAGTTATTTGTGTTCCTTTCAATCTCATTGAACACTTCAGTGGTCATTAATATGCCACATGCACCAACAGAAATTGGATGTACCATGTTGTTCATTAATTGGTTCTTTTTTGGTGCTTACAAATGGCACCACCACCCCACATTTCTGGATGCTTTATTTAAAGATCTGTACTCCCAACCCAACATTTTCTAAAATAGTGAATATAAAGGAGCTGGGGAGGACTGACAATAGGTACAATTCCTCTTCAAATGCTGATCATCTTGTACAACTACCACCCTCCCTTCAAGGCTGGGGTGGATATTTCAAGGCAATACAGAAGGCACTTCATGTTCAGCTCCACCCTCAGCATTCAACTGTGCTTTCCTTCTCCAAAGAGTTTGGAGCCAGTATATGTCTGTTGAGAAGGTGCAGAGAAGTTCTGGAGCACAACCCCACAGTGCACTTGTTCACAAGCCTGTAAGTACCTACTGCAGTTGAATCTTAACACAATTCCTTGTTAACTGTGGGCCAGAAGCTTTGATTTTATTACAGAGGTGTTGATGAGACAACAGAGTATATTGCTTGTGGGCAAGGCACTTGAGCCAATTATAATGGAATTAACCTGAATGCGCAGCAATGTAAATTGGCTTGTTCAGGCTCAGCCAAGCATTATCAAGTGTCTTCAACGCTGGTTGTAGTAATTGGATTGCAATATTATCTGCTGAGGCACCGTTTCTTTTCCAATCATCCCTCAGGAGCAGTCCTGGGAAAACCAGCAAGCAGCCACCTAAATAGATACACACAGACGCAAAAACATATTGCACTGCAGAGGCAGTCTGTCACAGCTATGTGGGGAAAATTCATACACCCCTTCCGAGGCCATGGCTATAGCAGAATGCTACTAAAATGGATTAATTTGGGGGACGCAGCATAACACCTCTTCTTGAGTGGCATTGAAGCACACTGCCATGCTCCTTCCTTCTGAAGAGCCTAGTCTTCCTTCCACTAAGTTGCTAAACCATTGCTTGAATTAGCAACCGTCAGCGGTTAATTGGGCAGCTGAAGGAGAGCAGGTACTCTAATAAGAAGGCATCAGCTTGTGCTAGTGCATCCATGTAGCAAGGTTGATCCAGAATCCTCTCACATGAAACAGTGCAGAGAGCTGGAAAAGCCCGTCTTAGAGGGCTTGCAGATAATTACAAAGAAGTCTGTGAGAGAGAGATCCTAAGACAGACAGAGTGCACGATGCAACTCCAGGAACCTGCTCTAATCCCGGGAGTGACAGGCTGGCATTGTTACCATTCCATCAGAGGGTTGTTGTGCTCTTCTTCTTCTTCTTCCTAGCTTTAGTACAGATTCACCCTGTACACGCCTCCATATCAAAACAGGACAGGTTAGAACACTCCTTAATATAGCAAGTTACAACTTCCTGGTCCATCTTACCATGTTGGCTTTGGTGGTGGTGGTGTTGTTGTTGTTGTTGAGCTGTTTAGTCGTGCCCGACTCTTTGTGACCCCATGGACCACAGCATGCCAGGCACTCCTGTCTTCCACTGCCTCCCACAGTTTGGTCAAACTCATGTTGGTAGCTTCAAGAACACTGTCCAACCATCTCGTCCTCTGTCATCCCCTTCTCCTTGTGCCCTCAATCTTTCCCAACATCAAGGGGTAGTATCCCCAATTTCCCACCAGGTGTGTAGCTAAATGATGAATGAGAGCAACCTGCAAGTGTGGAAACATCTCAATGTAACCTACTACAGTGTAGTTTTCAGTATAATCCCTCAATGTTATTGTCATAACATGGGAAGTCCTGCAGAAAAATTAAGGCAAAGGAGGTCTGCAATTGCAAGTAGCAACATTTTCAGAGTTATATTCCAAACTAAAGAAATCCTTCACTCCTGCTTTTGGGCATACTAGCAACTACCATGTACCAAATACTGTACAAGTTTCAGTATGGATCCCACTTTGGCGCTTGAGAAAGTCACCTCGTACACAACCCACTTCATCTTCAAAACCAAAGTCCATCTCAGTAAATCCAAGGCTTTGTCTGGATTAGTCTTTGGGCAATTTCTATGCAGATGGAAACATCAAGGGTAAGTCATCAGCAAAATTCCAGCAGAGAATTTTAAAAACAGATTGAATTTTTTATTTTATACTCAGTTGACACCTATGGCACATCCCTTCCAAAAGAACTGGGACTAGTAGTAAAAAGCAGAGCCCTAGTAAAGGTATTCCTGGCAGAAAGCTAGACCCATTGGTCACAAAACTACTCCCCACCCCCGCCAATGCCTAGACGCTAAATTTGAGAAACGCAGCAATTTTAAACAGTGACAGTTGTGAAGCAGGCCAAAGGCTTTGGGAGCAACAGGATAACTCAGAGGACAACTGCTTTCCATCAAAAGAGGCCTGAATCTTTCTGAAGCAGCCCAATTCAGTTCAGGATTCAACTGCTTCTCAAGAGCAAGAAGGGGAAGGTGCTCATTTTACAGCACTAGAAATGCAGGTTTGCATCGTCTTCCTCTAAGTGCTCAAAAGACTAGCTTTTCCTGATATTCTGCTGTTGCCAGACAGTTATACCTAGGGGCTTGATCAGATTATACTCTCCCCACTAGAACTTAAAACATCTGAGACAGCAGCAGAGGAACAGTGACTCCACACTCAGTGGAATGTGAGATCTTCCTTCTTCCAAAAGTCCTCTATGTCTTTTGGGGGGAGACAGGATGGACAAAAGGATAACTAGAATAAGTCAACATCCTGGATCAAGTCAAGGTGTATATGAACAGGAACAGCCAGCGATTGTGGAGGTTGTGCTTCGGGAACTGTTAATGTATTTAAAAGCAGATTCTTGCCTTTGAAGTGACTGCTATTTTTGAAAGCAGGTAGCATTATAAACTTGTTTTAGCTTATACATCACAAAGCTGGCCTCTGTGTCCATCTGGCAGCCAGCCACGAAACTAGAAGCATCATTCTTACATAAACTGCATCTTACAGCTCTGACGTCTCTGTTCCAATTTGTTTTAGAGGCTGAAATGGAATAGAGAGAAGCCGAGACACTCCATACTATTGGGGGGGAGTGTGTTCAAATAAATATATATTTAAGAGGATTTTATCTAGTAGAGGATTATCTTCTACAAAGGGCTATAAAGTTTGGTTCTGAAATGTCATTTTCAAGTAGCTTGGAGACTATTATTTGAGAAAAGGAATTGATTTTAACGTTTTAAGTGTTTCAAGTAAAGAAATAAAACTAGATTATGAATGACATGATCTTGGCATCCCTTGCTTTCATTAAAGATTTGAAGGAACATTTCCTATTTTGTGTGCTTAACTACAGCCCTAAGAATGGCATTAAAGCCCATTTATTTCTCTGCAGATTTCACTCCGAGGAAACCGTAAAGACCAGGAAGTGTCTGGTAACATCAGGTCCAAAATGAAACATTATTATGGAACTGGACCAGGTCTTTAGTTAGAGTGAAGAAACAGCACAGAAGTTTTGAATATAGCAACTGAGGAATAACGCTCCAGCTGTGACGGTCATCATCATTTGCAAGGACTCCTTTTAGAAAACAAGGTATATTTTGACAACCAGCCAAAAACATCGGTCACCCAAACCCCTTTCCACATTCCCAGTCTTATGCTGTGCCTCTGTGCATAGAATCGTAGCCTTGCAATTACTGGGTCACGGCACAGCTGAGGAACTCCCAAGCAATACAGCAAATAAACAAGCACGTATCCTTCCCTCTAAATTTCGGAATTGCACAACTGCCAGGGCAATCTCTGTCCACTTCAGTTCCAAGGATGTGCGGAAGGCTGGAGCATATCCCACCATGGAGAATCCAGAAAGACAAAGCGTGAAAACCTGCTTAGGGTGCAACTACAGGCAGCCTTTCAAGACCAGGAAAAAAGTTAATAGCTCTAATATCAAAATCAATTTAATATGTTTTCCAACACTGTTTTCAAAGAGTGATAGAAGGTTGTGAGAAATGTTTCAAAGTTTTGAAGATTTTCCCTCTGCAACTTATGAATGCCTGCAGCTGTTTCAGTAATTTACTCTCAGTCTTCTATGTTTTATTTTTAATGTATCTATCTATTTACAAATTTATAAACTTCAATGGGTGTTTTTTGAAGTGGTGCTTAACAGAAATTTCAGAAAACAGAATACAGTATGTACTTGGCAATTTAAAAGCACATTTTAAGAATGTCAAGTTACACAAATTCAGAATATATGGCTAAATATTTATTTATACAGTACTTAAGACAGCACAGTAACGTTTTTATAAGTCAGAAAGAGAACCCTGGCTATCGAATGGTACAGAAATATTGTAAAACACTGTAAATTGGGGGGTGATTATAAACCGAACCTCAATGCCCCGTTTCCTAGACTACTTTTCCACCTTTAGTCCGCTCAATCTAAGCAAGAAAAATACAGTGTTAGCTACATGCATGTACATCCATTTTGTATTTCTGAGTTTTAGAAAGAGAAGTGATCCCAGTTTGGGGTGGTGAGTATGGTGCCATTTGGTTGTCTATAAGCATCTGCAAGACTCCAGCATCCTAAATCTTTTATGCCCATTGCATAACTGTAAAGAAGCAGTATTTCCTGAATACTGGAAGATGCCGCTAAATACCAGTTACCCTTGGACTATATAATGTGATACAGCAGTTCTACCATGGGAAAGCACTAATAGATTCTGAACAATTGTGAGCAAGTTAACGCTCCTTTCACTTTGCTCCCCCTCCCATGTAAGACTAGAGTGACTGGATCCTGTTTTCACCCACGGCGTATGGTTTCGGTTTCCAAAAATGGAGTCTCTATACAACAAAACAGTGCTGTGTAATGGTAGTTATTTATACAGTGGTGTCTCGCAAGACGAAATTAATCCATTCCACGAGTGTCTTCGTCTTGCGGTTTTTTCGTCTTGCGAAGCACAGCTATTAGCGCCTTAGCGGCTATTAACGGCTTAGCGGCTTTAAGAAAAAGGAAAAAAAACTCGCAAGACGTTTCGTCTTGCAAAGCAAGCCCATAGGGAAATTCGTCTAGCGAAGCGACGCAAAAACCGAAAAACCCTTTCGTCTTGCGCGTTTTTCGTTTTGCGAGGCATTCGTCTTGAGGGGCACCACTGTATTGCCCTGTTATCTGAGGGACGGAAGGTCAACGTAAGGATGACTCAATATGTACAATCTCATTGGTAGCCAAAATCAGAGACGAAATGCCCTATCAGGGTGCAGTTAAATGTGTGCATGCAGAACAAGTAATTGGCCCATATGTCAATAATCAAAGAGAAATCTTCTACCATCTTCTAAACATGGCATGCTATGCAGATGCCACTTCCACCCACGCTCTTGCACAGGTAAGTTAGGTGCAATTGTGCAAATATTTGTCCACCTGAACGCGAAAGCCAGTTCCATGGGGTGGGGCTATCAAACAGTTGCTTTTATAATTGCAAACAAGGGTTGCACAACCACACCTCATAGCTTTCTTGGCTGATCTTTCAGTTCAGAAGCTGAGAAGTATCCACAAGTTGCCCAGACAGCTAGTTTTTCAGGAAGAAAGAATTGCAAGGTAGCTTATCTGCAGATATCACAAATGTTCATGGTTTTCTCCTCAATAAAGCACACAGCTGCTAAGTTTCCATCTCACCTCTACCAGAGGAACTCTAGAACTAGTCTTAAGAATCTAGTGCCTTTCTAAAATATGCAAGCTTTTAAAGCAATCTTACCCAGCAAATGACTTCCTATATTCCTTTCTATTGTTTATTCAAGGTCACATAAACAATCACCAGTATTTATTAAGATGTCTTTAGCAAACATCCACTTACACAGAAATTGCACAAACATAATTTTCTACAAACTTAAAACACTTGAGTGTAAGCATTCTACACATTCTGCATTTTTATACAGAATACCATACAGCCATAAAAATAAAGTAAGAGAGCTCCCCCTACTGACATTCTGTTGTGTCTGTATGCTTTGGGGGGGTGTTTGGATGAATATTTACATGCAAAACTGCATACAAAAAATTGTGCACCAAAACAAACATATATACAAAGCTACTCGGATTTCTAGACTTGTGTCTATTCAACCCTTGTTTTCCACACTAGTTTTGTTTGCTAGTTTACAAGGACATGGATACGGCAAAGCAAATTTTAACTTAATGTAGCGTTATCTATACAAGCTTTTTGGGGGGATCCTACTTCCCACAGCAGCCAACAGCTGCCTCCAGTCTGCAAATGATACTTGTGTTTTCTTTGCACAGAAATGAGTAAGATGGGATAACATAAAGACAAGAATTTTGCCGCAACAGGCAGTGAGACAACTTGAGTTTCTGGTGGGAGACAAACTGCAGCAGAATGGAAACACTGCTGTGTGTAATGAATGCAGGACAGAATGGGAAGCAAGGCCTTCTGACAGCCCTAGTGACAGATGAGAAACAGAGAGGAGTGGTTCTTGCCCTGCTCGAAAAGCAAATAAATGGATCCCTTTGAGAAAATGTGGCCGTGGATTTCTTCGGAGGGCGGGGAGAATACCTTCTGCACTAGGTAAAATAATGCCCTTTAATGTTATTCTTCATTCTCTAGACCCAGTATGGCTTTTAACACCCCAAGATCAGTAAGACTGTCAATTATTACAATGTCAAGAGTCTATTCAACTGTTGGTATTTTATTTATTTATTACATATACAGAGTGCCTTTTCCTCCAAGTAGCTCAAGGTTCTCCCGCTGCCCATTTTATACTTACAACCACCTTTGGGAGGTAGGTTACATCTGAGAGATAGTAACTGAGCCAAGGCCACTCAGTGAGCTCCATGGCCAAGTGTAGATTCGAACCCTGTCCATCTGAAAGTCATAATCCACTCTATGGTTAAACCACAGTGGCTCTCCTCCGCACCATGGAAAGACCAAGGTGTCACAAATTAGCCACATGCACTCATGTTCAGATAAAGCACTTCTACGTGAATATGTCATTTCTTGATCCAAGAGATACACTTCGGCCCAGGACCACTAGAATTAAATCCTTCTGACAGGAAAGCCTATGTTTTCTAGATTGCCCCATTTATATTTTGAAACAGAATGGACTTTAACGTACAGTAAGGCTGTTGCATGAAATCGAGCAAGACAGTCATGAGATACTAATCACAACTACTAAAAGCTAGTTTTGTTTCGCCAGCTGTCATGAGTCTGAAGTTAGTAACTTCCTCTGAACTGTACTTTTACGAAGCGATTCACTTCAGAATACTGTATAAAGTGTTAGAAACACATAGCTATATAAGCTAGGCATGAAATGGCCCCTGAAACCTAGGTTACAGTCGTCACAACAGAATGTCTATTAGCCAGGGGATTGGACTAAAAATGACCCTCGGGATCCCTTCCAACGCTACAATTCTGTGATTCTATGATCTCAACTACCTTGCTTGATCTTACAACAATTCACTTGTTTCAGTAGGCAAGAAGGAGAAATGGACAAAGTATTAACTATGGACCAAGGCAGAGGTTTCTTAATTGTAGCCTGTGAATTCCACCTAGGTAGCCTGTGGAAACGCGACAGCACAGTAAAATGTACCTGTACTCAGCCCTGCACTTACTTTCCTTGATGTGATGCTGGAGGACTAAGATGCCCAGTCCATGATTTGTGGGGCGGCGCAGAAGCAGAAGATGTGCATCTCTTGCTGAGAGTGAGTCACCTGGCTCGATGGAAATGTCCATTGCCACCCCAGCACCCAGAAATCTCCATGTAGTTGCAATTCAACCCATTTAGTTGAAACCTGGTTTTCACCTGCACTGAAGGGCAGACATTAAGCAACAGGTGCAACAAGAGGAAGTTTACACATAGCATTATTGGTATTGTCTAGCTTTTGTCAGTGTTGTGAAAGAGCCCACAAAGTCCTCAGGTTTTTGCAAAGACATTAAAGCTAGACATAAGAGGTTGATTTCTACGTCAGTAAAGACTGCTTTTAAAAAAAGTGTGCTTAAAGAAAGCTGTCACAAGAACAGCCTTGACAAATCCACGTTTGCATTAACCGTACCAGGTCAAAAGGCTGGTACTGTGAAATTGGGAGCTGCAAATAGCATTGCATCACAGATATTAAGACTTTATTCCCAACTGATCCATAGACTTGACTCCCTGATGCTAAATTAGCTATCCTATGTACTTTAGATCGTAAGGCGCATTAGAATTACTTACTGTGCTTTTAAGGTGCTGTTCTAATAAAGTAAGCATGTGTTTGGTACTCGGTGACTCCACTTTGTTTTATTATTTATTTATTAGATTTATACTCCACTTTTTCCTCCAAGGAGTTGAAGGTTGTGTACATGGTTGTCTTCCTCCCTACTCTATATTCACAACAAACCCTGTGAGGGTTGGGCTGAGAGATGGTGACTGGCCCAAGGTCACCCGGTAAGCTTCTTGGCTGAGTGGGGATTGGGGCCCTGGTCTCCCAGGTCATAATCCAACACTGACTGACTCCACACTGGTGCTTGTGCACCCAGAACAGTATGGCAGATTTGCATTTTAACTCGTGGTTAACAACTCACCTGGCCGTCATAGTGCACAGAATTCTATGCTGATAAGTGTATGGACCAGTAATGTCAATCTGCTTGATAGAAGACTCTCTTTTTGGGTACTTGCCTGCAAAGAGGTCAGCAGTCTGTGCTTCTATGCTGGCTGTGGAGAAGGGAGCTTGCCCTCCTCTGTGGTCAGTTAAAACTGCATATCAATAGCTCTTGTGGGCTTGTTTTAAAAGGCTGTAATACAGTACAGTGGAACCTCTGGCTACGGACGGGATCCGTACCTGAGGCCCGGCCGTATCCCAAAGAGTCCGTAACCAGAGGCGCCCTTCTGCGAGCATGTGCGGCACTATTGAGCGTTTCTCTGCATGTGTGCAGGTCGCTTCTGCACATGCGCGCACGGCAAAACCTAGAAGTATACACTTCCGGGTTTGCCACATTCGCAACCCGAAGATTACATATCCAGAGGGATACGTAACCCGAGGTACCACTGTACAGCACTCTTTCCTCACTAGGATGCATGAAAATGCCGAAAGTTCTTACTATAATACAAGTATCAATCTTGGAAGCCCTACTTGCAAGTAAAGATTGCTCTGACACCTATATCCAGATTAAACTATGCCTTTAATGCAATAGGATTACCAGGACACATACAAGGAAATGTGCAGTTCAAATTAATAGTAGGTGGACATGCACTCACACCTTGGGCCACGTAAGACAAACTAAGCCCAGGGCCTGCCCATTTCGTATTTTAGAGCTGCTCAGGCACTGCAAGTCTTGTTTGCTTTTTCCACAAGTGCTTTGAGACATCCTCCCCTCTTCAGAGGGATTCTGCTCAATTTTGCTCAATCATTTGTCAAAATCAGTTGAGAATGTAAAGATACATGAGCCCCAGAAAGCAGCTACTGCCTAGTCAGATTGTTGTATTCTGAAAACACTGTCTCAGAAGAGGAAAACAAAGAGTTTTGATAGTTTGGTTTCTCCCTTGAAAACGTGGGTAGTTGCCCAAACTTTATAGTTTGCTGAAACTCCAGTGGCCTCAAACAGAAACAAAACTCCTACACTGCCCATATCCGCATTCCTAGGAATGGGAGAATAATTTGTTCATTCCCTGTTGGCAGGTCCCCTTTTCCTATCATTGTGCAGATTCAGGCAATACATAATGAAGGTCTATTGGCAGTGCCCCCCCCCCAAAAAAATCTTTTGTACAAAAAATCAGCACATGGCCCTTTGAACAGGTTTGGAATCCTTAACTAGGAATCCAGGGTCAAAACTCTAGGAAGCCCATAGCTTGCACTGATAATTTGTAGGGAGACTTTGGTCTAACAATCTGACGCACTGATCTGCATTTATGCCTTTTCCTTACTCTTCCTTGTTTCTGCTGGTTTTCATGGACTGCTGTCTCTTGTGCAGGGTATTGTAGAGGTGCATTATTCCTTATTACTCAAATGATGGTGCATAATTAAAGGGAAATGCAATACCAGTGGCAAGTGGGTGTTGATGTGAAGGATAGCAAGTCCTAATTATGCAGACAAAATGGCAAGTTTTAGACCAGGCTGTTACACAAGCTAAAAAAAGATGACTTGCTCAATGCATATTGGCAAAGTTAGGGAAAGTATTTCCAAACCATTAAAAGTGTCAAATGGGAGTCTAAACACTCATTTGTCCTGCATAAAGTTTATCTTATCTTCCACTATGCCAAAAATACTGAAGAGGCTTTGCTGGCAGGCAAACCTCCCCTAGCACTGGTCTTCCCACTTCAAACATATTTTTGGAACATTGTCTGAAGGTACTATAATAAACCCTAGGAAAGAGAATTGGCAATGTCATGAGACGTTTAACACTTCATTCTAACTGAAGCTGATTCTGCACAGTTGCCAAGAGTACAATAAAACTGTCATTTTTGCATAATTTTCATCAGCAGAGGGGATGCACCAGGAATGACCATGTACACCCACAGAGTCATTACTTATGCATGCTGAATAGGTCCAGAATGTCTCTAAAGCATGGCAGAAATTACGCTGAATATTGGCCATGCCAGCTAAAGCTGATGGGAGTTGAAGCCCAACACATATTAGAAGGTCACAGATTAGTCATCCCTGAGATAGAATCATAGAATTGTAGAGGTGGAAGGGACCCCAAGGGTCATCTAGTCCAACCCCCTGCAAATGCAGGAATCTCAGCTAAAGCAGCTATGACAGGTGGCCACCCAAATGGCAATAATACTGTACACGATACTCTTAATTCTAGACATGACAATATGAATAGAAACAAGCATGTTCTACACATTCCTTTTAACTGTGTCACTTGAATTGGTGTCAGAATTCTTAAAAACTGAAAACAAGCACAGGGCCTTGATCCAGATTGGACCCACATAGAGAGAGATGTTGAAACATTCAACCCTGCTGTGGCCCTGAATAAGTCTCTCCCCAGTGTCACAAATAGTAGTAGCTTTAAAAACACACAAACCTCCCATTGGTATTGTTGGGAGCTTTTTATGCATCACCAACTACAAAAAAGTAAAATGTTTGCTACAAGAGGGGAAGGCATTTGCAGAAAAGCTGAATGAATTATCTGCATCCTTCACAACAGAAGACATTGTTGCCTGAACTATCAGATGTGTCAAGAGACCATTTTTGTTCTTCTTCAAAGATCAGCTTCTATAGCAAAGGACTAAAAAGTATTCATTGCAACACCCATTTTGTAAGAGAGATCCATGAAATTACAGGCCAGTAAGCTTAACTGGTATTAAAAACAGAATTACTAAGCATAAAGAAGAATGAATCTTGCAGAAGAACCAGCACTAATTAACTTTTCAGAGTTCTCAGAGAGTCAACAAGTATTTAGAGATGATCCAGTCAACCCTGTGTACTATAAACTGCAATCTGAACCAAACCTACATGGGAATGATCCTCAATGAATTCAATGGGTCTTACTTCTGAGTAGGCATGGTGCGGATTGCAATCTAAGACTTCCAAACAAGCTTTTTATTAAGCCCCTCATCAAAGACTCATGAGTAAGCTTAGTAGTCATGGGATAAGAGGACAAGTCCTCTTATGGATGTGTAAAGAGCAGAAAACGGAGAATAAAAACAAATGGACAATTGTCACAAAAAATTATTATATATATGCCACCCATCTGACTCTGTGGGGATGTAAGAGGTGAGGTGCTCAATGGTTCAGTGAATCTGAGCTTTTAAAACTTGTCCATAAGTTATCTAGAGATAGAGGTGATCAGTGAAGTGGGCAAGCTTCCTAATGCCAAATTGTTCAGGGTGGTTAAAACAAAGGATTGCACGAAGCTCCAAAAGACTCTCTCCAAACTGGGCTCTGACATCAAAATGGCAAAGATGACCCAATGTCAGCAAGTGCCAGCACACTGGGACAAAAACTCTTAACTTTATATTTATGATGTTTGAACTGCTAGCATTCAAATTGGGAGTCATGGCAAACTAGCGTGCAGCAGCTGTGAAAAAGGTACATTCCATGTCGGGGATCATTGGAAAAGGGATTGAAAATAAAATTGCCAATATCATAATGAATGTCATTTTAGAAATATATGGCACCTCAGAAAGGTTATTGCAGAGCTGGAAAAAGTTCCAGCCAAGTGTTTATGGAGCTAGAACCTCCGTATGAGGAAAGACTACAACATTTCAGGGTTTTTAAGTGTAGAGAGAAAAGGCAAGTAAGAGGGAACCGACATGCTATTGGAGAGGGTGCTGTAAATAAAGCACACTTAGTATGGTTTAAATATTATATTAAAAGAAATTCAAATATTTATTTAGACATTTTTATTGGAAATACTTGTAGATATTTTAGGATACAATTCAACAGCTTGTTGTTTCCCTTGCATTGCTTATATTTTAAGAGAAATTGAGAGTTGTTAACATACCGTACTAATTTTAGCATTCCTCAAGAACTGGGGCACATAAATATATGTGATTCCTAGTGCTAGTTATCTGAAGTAAAGTTACTTATAACTTTGATTTCATTTGTTTATTTCACTTCTAAACCGCCTTTCATTTGAAAGAATCCCAGGGCATTTAAACAATTTTAGCTTTAACAAAATACCAGCTACACACTGTACTAACTAGCTTATCACAAAATGCATTTCTTTAAAATGAAATATTTTCCACAGAAATATATAGCAGTGGAAAATTCCTAGAAGTGTAAACTTTTCCATTGCTACATTCTTCCGTGGAAACTTTTCTGCCATATATCACAGGTCAACACTTGTGCCTTCTAAGTGCAATCTTCCCAATAACTTAAACATGGCCATTTTGCAAGTTATATTCCTTGCCGTCAGTTCTGTCTGAATCCCAGCCACAGACAGAAAACTGTACTCGATTCAGCTGCTCTGCAGAAGTCAGCAGAAATAGCTCAGCAGGCATGAACTCTTCAGAAACGCTGAAACGGCATCAAAAGGACGAGGGAGCACTGCTGATATCCACGGATCGGATTGACACTTGATCACCTACCCTTGATAGCAGAACTGGCAGAAACAGCAAGACAAATTGAAGATAAGCAGCTCAAGTAATATCTACTTTAGACCTGTTAGAAGCCACATTCCATGTTATGAAAAATATTCCTAGTAAATATTGGCTACTCAGATGTGACTGAACGCATGAGGGCCAAACAAGATGTGACGTAAGAAATACACAAATAGGATTTTCTCTCTGTGTGTGCATGCGCTTTAAAGCACTAACAGTAGCCCAAAATAATTCTTGGCACTGGGGAAGGAGGTTAAACTCTTTCTTCCTACATACCATTTCCCCCAATTAAATGTGGACCCTCAGAGCTGTTTGCCCACAGGATGAAAACAGTCATCTGTAGGAGAACAGTCTACTTTGCTTACTGAGCACATAGCTTGTGGGGGAAGGGAGTTCAATTTTCACCTGGAAAATGGTAAACATCATCTGGCAGTCCTTCCCCAGTGCCATGGTCACTATCTAAATTCTCCCCTGCGCCTCCCCACTGTTATTGACCTTTTAGTAAAAGAACGGGAAACTCTAAATGTGGAACTGTCTTTTGACAACAGTTAACTTCTATGTACTGTCAGATCAGCCACTTTTGAAATTATGCGAATAGTGGTCATTTTATATGACAAAATAAATACAGAGCAATCCTAAGCATGTTTACTTTGAGATACACAGGACTATAGTACACTGGCGAGATTTTACGTTTCCTACACTAAAATTGCTCAGCCTTATAGCTCAAGGTATTTCCAGGTCAAGCATCTGACACTTTAGGCTAGGGTGGAGAATCAGATCTGGCCAGCAGATATTTTCACCAACCCTCACAAGCCAAGCTTTATAAGTGAACAGAGGTACCCACCTGTTAATTGCCTGATATCATAATGTCAGGTGAACTTCTCTTGCCTGCAGGAGTCTTGGCAAAAGGGTTTGCAAGGGGCCTAGTAGAACCCAACAATCAGCTGATCAGCGGTGACCTGCAAACTCCATTTCAGCAAGGCCAGATTTTTACTTGCTTTACATCTGACATCATAAATGTGAGGTCCACTGTACTGGCAGGTTGCTTGCCCAAAATGGTCTGGCAGGACAAATGGGGAGGCCTGCTTTATGCAGATTATAATGCAGGAGTAGGCAACCTAAGGCCCATGGGCCACAAGCCCACGGGGGTCGTTAAACTGGCCCATGAGCCACCCCCGAACCAAGCCACCTGCTCAATGAGTCCCCACGCACTGCGCTAAACCGGCACAATGCGGCACGGGGACTCACTTCCATGGCACTGGAAATCGTGTCTGCGCAGACACTGGAAATCACAGGCGCGCACACTCACACACGGGCGCAATCCGGCCTGTGGAGGGATCTCCACTGGAGTAAACTGGCCCAGGCAAGGTAAACCTTGCCAACCCCTGTTATAATGTACTGATTTTCTTCTTTTCTTTTTGAAGGTTAGGGACCAGTTTTCAGGAGTTCATTGTAATGACTGAGAAAATAATGGAAGAGACAGGCAAATTTAGCTTTCCAGCTCTAAGACCTACTAAATTTTAAACACGTAGCAGCATTGGTTATTATCACGAGGGACTGTAAATGAACAAAATTTATAGTTCCATTTGAAAAACATCATTCTGGGAATTTTCTATACCACCCAAAAATAACTTTCAACAGCTGTCATTTTGGACCCATAATAACCTCATAAGCTTCATCTGGGATGTTGTAACTGCTCTAGCAGCTACGCAAGCCATGCAACCTCCTAGTTCATGCTAATGTGGATCTAGCATAAACATCCCACTCAGCTGCACCAGTCCAGCTTATTAGATGTTTTTAATGTGACCCTTGGTGTTCAACTGCTCAACTTTGCTGACTAAATATCTTTCACATATAGGCTATAAAACTAAAATCTGAGCAAGCCTCATTGAAATACCAAGTATCACAATCCTGCTCCTTAGAAATGGGCACTTTGCCACCAACTTCATTAGGAGGTCTGCACCCTGATCCATTTTAATGCATTATTCATTTCTACCCATCTTCCTATAAAAATAAAGCAGCTTACATTTGAAAAAAATGAAATGTAAAGAAAAGAAACACAAATGTAATAGACAATCTAAAAGGAAATTGTGAGTGTTATATAGTTATATAAAGCATGAAAGAGGACTGTAAGACCTTGAACTAGAGTTGTTTTGCAGTCTCACTGAATGATACTATTTCAGTGACCTTGGTGGTTAGCCATTATTTGGTTTCCACGGCCCATGCTGAGCTTTGAAGATACTCTGAAGCAGTGATAATTTCTTGATCTCTGGGGCTCTAATGCCTGCCATAAAGTGACGGACTACTACTTCCTTTCAGAAGATCCCAATACCTAAAACAAACCAGAGAACTTAGTGGGGTAGTCTGTCTCTCCTGCACAAACACAAAATGAGGCCCTAGCCACCTCTCTGAGATGCAGGAAGAAATCAGCGCTCTCTTGCTTTATCCTGGGCAAGCCAAGTCACATGGTCACCAGAAGACCTGTGGCTGCTGCTGGCCACACAGAGGCATTTGGCACCTGCTGTGCTAGGAGTATTTTGCCTTCTTCAGCACAGCCCACAAACTGCTCAAGTCAGCTGAAGCAAGTGGAAAACTTCAAAAAGGCTTTCCCAGGCATTTGTCTCTTCCTCAGTCACACACCCTAGGCTACCATTGTCACAGCAGATCCAAGGAGCTCAGCCTTGGGTGTCTGAAAAGCAGGCAGACCACAAGCGAACAAAAAGACAAATGGAAACTCAGGGTGGGTGTTGTGTTGCTTTCTGTTCTCAAACAGCAATAAAAGTAAAAGTGCAATAAATGTGCCATAATACCCGAACATGAATAATGGAACATACTCTAAAATATCTCTCTGCTTTTCTTTTTCACTTGCACATACACACAAGACAAATGTAAAGGCTTCAGTGCCCTAATGTAGGGTGCAGAACAGAAAGGGTGTGTTACAGGCTTGCAAATGCCTAAGACGACAAATGACGGGTGGGAGAGGCAAGGAATCTAGTGTCTCCTCTGAAACACTTTGCTTTGTCCCCACACCATTTGCCTCAGACCCTTTCAAACCACCCAACTCAAGCCTGGAAAGAAGACCCCCTTCCAGCCCACACAGGGTTAGGTACAAGTCTTCCAAGATGCCATTTTGGCATCTAGCAGCCTCCTGGAAGGAACTGTACCTCTGTTCCTAGATCAGTGGCAGTGGGCCTGTGGCCCTCCAGATGAGGCTAGGCCCGACCACTGGACATGCTGGTTGGGGCTGATGGGATTTCATAGAATCATAAGAGTTAGACGGGACCCTAAGGACCATCTACTCCAACCCCTTGCAATGCGATAATATGCAGTTGTCCCTTACGGGGATCAAACCTGCAACTTTGGGTGTTATCAGTGCCACGCTCTAACCAAGCTGTTCAGATAGGCAGCCCAACAACATGTGGGGTGCCCCACAACTCCCATCAGCCCCAGCCAACAAGGCCAACATCAAGGGGTGCTAGAGTGGTGGTGACCCAACAACATATGGAAAGCCACAGGTCGTCGTCGTCGTCCCACTTCTGGCCTCTCTCTTCCTGCGCCCTTCAGACGCGCGTCTATAGCCAAGAGCCACACTGACGACGACGGCGCCCCCCCCCCAGCCACCCCCGAGATCCAAGCCCATCTTGCGCCGACAGGAAGACTTTGCTCGACAGCTGCATTCACGGAGCCATAGAAATCTCCAAGCCAGCCAGTTCCCGCCTCCGGATGCAACAAGCAGGAGGAGGGGGAAGAAGCAGCAGCAGCAGCCGAAGGAAGCGAGCCAGATAAGCACGGGGTGGCCGAGTGCTTCGACGCCCGCCCCCCCCCCCCCCCGGAAAGGTCCAGAGGGGCTGCGAGGCGAGCTGCCGCCTTCTTCGCTCCTCTTTTCCACTAGAGACTCTCTTCGGACTCGTGCTGCGAGGCAGGAGAGCGAAGGGCGGAGCCGACCCGCGGGGAGAGAGAGAGGCCTCCAGCGGAGCTGCGAGGGGGGCGGCTTGGCGGGGGAGCCCCAACCCGAGCGACACGCCCACCCTCCCCCAAAAAACAACGTGCACTTTTACACCCCCTATTTTTCCTTTTTGCACGCACGGCGAGGGCCAAGAGCAGTTGCTCGTCTCTCTCCCACGCCCCCCCCCGGAGTTAAGCGCCGCGCCTCCCCGAACAGAGAAGGGGAGCCCGCGCGCGAAAAGCGCAAAAACTGCTAGCGAGGGAGGTGGGGGCGATTGAACAGGAAAGGGGGGCGCGGCGGAAAGAAAGCCGGTCGGAGCGAGGCCCGAACAATGCCCGTCCCCGCCCCCCGCGCGGGAGGAAGTGCCCTCTCGCTTTCCCGCTTCCCTTACCTTGCTCGCTGTTGGGGTCCATTTCGGCAGCCATCGCCCTCAGGACGCTCTCTCTCGCGGGCGCCTTTTCCTCTTCGGGGCGTGCCAAGAGGGAGCAAGCGGGGAGGAGGAGGGGAAACGTCGAGGGGACGCGCAGCAGCAGAGCAGCCGGCTCGTCGCCGCCCGCCCCGTCCGACCTCCTCCACCCTTGCAGGCGCTCGGCTCCTCGCTCCGCCGCACTCGGCACGCCCGCCCGCGCCTCATATAGGGCGGGTTCCTGTTGGCGTCCACGTCAGCCAGGCAGGCAGCCGGAGCCACCTGACCAGCGGCTCTTGCCCCGCCTGGCCCGCGCGGCGGAAAGGTGCGCGGCAGGTGTGTGGGAGGGGAGCGCGAGCGGGGACTGGCTGCGTTTCCTTTCGGAGGTGCCTCTTTAAGGGGTGCGCAAGAGTAACGGTGCGGGGCTCTATGTGTGTGGGAGGGAGAGGGAGAGAGAGCACACACGTGTGTGTGTGTGTGTGTGTGTGTGAGAACAGACATCCTCCTGTGCCAAGTGGGGTTTGTCCCTAAAAGGGTTCAGCCCATAGCTGTCAACTTTCAGATTTGAAAATAAGGGATCAGTAGCCTCCACTGTGCAGGGGACAGTCTACATCTAACAATCCGGGGAAGCATCGGGAAACGGCGCTGGAATAAGGAAATTTCCCGCAAAAAAAATGGGAAGGTTGACAGCTATGGTTCAGCCCAGAAAACCCATTTGCTGAGACAAGACATTGGAGGTGACAGCACTCCTGAGCATGCACAGAGTGCCTTCACTACTGACTGATAAGCAGAATCTGCTACCATCTGGGATTGGGCGCGGGGCGGCCTTTATTTGCTGCTAGGATTGAATCCAGCATTTCTTTGCTTAGAAATGAGCTGCTGAACTTTAGTTTAACAATCCCACTAGCATGCTATGTATGTATTGTTGCGTGAATAAATAATTAAGATGCTGTTATCTGGAAAACACTGTTGGGGAGAACTGCCAGGAAAGCCGTTACATCTGGTGCATGCTTCGTTATTGCACAATAGTTTTGTTTATTGCACTTTTTTTTTTTTACATAATGCAGCCACACTACTATTTGGCATACATTTAACCCTTTCGCTTTAATTTTGCAACCTTTATGCTATTCATCTTCCCAGCTATCTTGTGAGATTCTTGTCAGCTCACTGCAATTCCCATCGCACTCACCTTATGGCCTCCAGCCATTTGCTTGGGAGAGCTTCAAGCTGCATTTTTCATGTCAGAGTAAAATATTATAAGCACATTTTATCATAATTCTACCTGCTGCCCAGACACATGCTTTTCGTGTGTGTGTGTGTCCCTCTCTTCTGCTAACACAGAATGAAAAAAAGCACATTTTGAGTATGCATTTGACTGCATAGTGAGGAATACCATGCATACCAAAAATAACCTCACTATAGACTGACCTTGCAAACATATATCCATAGTTATGTGTCTAAAGGTGCATTCAAAGGGTATATACCACTAGAAGAAGAAGAAGAAGAGTTTGGATTTGATATCCCGCCTTTCACTCCCTTTAAGGAGTCTCAAAGCGGCTAACATTTTCCTTTCCCTTCCTCCCCCACAACAAACACTCTGTGAGGTGAGTAGGGCTGAGAGACTTCAGAGAAGTGTGACTGGCCCAAGGTCACCCAGCAGCTGCATGTGGAGGAGCGGAGACGCGAACCCGGTTCCCCAGATTACAAGTCCACCGCTCTTAACCACTACACCACACTGGCTGTAGCCATTTATTGTAGGCTACTATTCACTCTTCAGCAGGTACATTCCCCTGTCTTTCATCATGTGAATTCATATTCACCTTTTACATAGAAGACAGTAGAAATTCCAGATTAGAACCCCTAGTGTAGGTGTACCCTAAGACCTCCAGATTTTGGAATCCAATTCCCATCAGCCCCACTCAGCGTGTCCAATGGTCAGGGGTGATCCTGGTGCCTAAAGATGTATATTGAAAGCGCCGATTGAACCTCCCTTCCACAAACAGGCAAGCACTGCAAAAAGGACCCATTCTCATGTTGGCACCTTCCAACCCCCTCATGGGGGAGGCATGTTGGCTCCAGCAAATCTTGCAATATATTCTCGCATATAGATACAAGGTTTTCCCAGTAGTGATGTATGGAAGTGAGAGCTGGACCATAAAGAAGGCTGATCGCCGAAGAATTGATGCTTTTGAATTATGGTGCTGGAGGACACTCTTGAGAGTCCCATGGACTGCAAGAAGATCAAACCTATCCATTCTTAAGGAAATCAGCACTGAGTGCTCACTGGAAGGACAGATCCTGAAGCTGAGGCTCCAATACTTTGGCCACCTATGAGAAGAGAAGACTCCCTGGAAAAGAGCCTGATGTTGGGAAAGATGGAGGGCACAAGGAGAAGGGGACGACAGAGGACGAGGTGGTTGGACAGTGTTCTCGAAGCTACAAACATGAGTCTGACCACACCGCGGGAGGCAATGGAAGACAGGAGTGCCTGGCGTGCTCTGGTCCATGGGGTCATGAAGAGTTGGACACGACTAAACGACTAAACAACAACAACAACAATAGATACAAGGAGGAAAGTTTGCATAAACATCCTCATAGATCTACTTAATTAATAAATAATAACAAATAATCCTCAAGCATGACCTGCCATTTAGCTTCAACTTTGCCTCTGTTGGGGTCTCCTGGAAACAGACCTTCAAGCCATTTCTCTTCTCTCATGCTTAGGCCTGGAACCTCAGCAATTTCACCAGGCACAGCAGTGTATAAAACTGAGCATATCACTTTAATTCTTAACCATATTTTCCAAAGCTACTTTTTTTTCTTTGGGGCATTTTCACCGTGTCGTATTTAACTTTGAAGAGGAATTCCTGTCCTACTCCTCAACAGGACAAAATAATGGATTTCTTCAACCTGTCACATGTATTTCCCCCTTTGGCCAAGAATTAGCAACGTGAGAAATGTTTCTGTCCACATTTCAGCTTCATTTGAGATTCTGCAATGTACCTTGCCCGCTGCTCTAGGCTTGAAACGCATCAGTTTTACGCAAATAAAACAGCAACCTCAAATTACCTTTGTGTCTTTGGGCTTCTGAAATGCAATACCGTAGATCAATATATATGACTCAGGGGTGAAGACCCGCAGAACAGAAATAAAACGGAATCTGCAGCTCTTGCATTAGACACAATTACTAGTGAGCATAGAATTATATAGGTACCAATGCCCTGTGTTAGTATAGCACAAGATGCTCAGGTACATAATACTTTATGTTTCTCAAGTGCCAGAAAAATTATCTGAATTTAGAGGAAGGGGTTAAGGCATTCTATTTAATAGAACAGCAGCTCATTGTTTCAGGCATGGATATGAACAGTGCGCTTCTGAAACTGCTGTGCAATCATGTTTATATCAGTAATTATTGTTATGCTACATTTATATAAACCAGCCTCTGAATGATCTACAGTTTAGGAGACATTTTCATATTCCCTGCAGCTCAGCTTTGGCAAAGTAGAGATTGTACTGGATGTGCCCCTGAGGCCGGAAGCTAACTGTAAGAGATAAATAATAAATAAGGGCAGGGAGTTATGGTCTTTTTTCTCTAGATCCATCCCTGTAACTAGGGGTGTGCATGTGTGTTTTATCGGAAGCATTTTGATATGAAACAGGAACATCAGGTTTTAGTGCTTCCTATGCTCAATTACACACTTGAACATTAGAAATTAAATTCTTTAAAAGGGTGTGCATTAAAAAATTATACGCATGGCCCATATTCATATGCCGGTGTGCCCAATCTGATTGGCTGTTCCAGAGACTTGTTGCCATAGCTACTGCCACATCATACTGTGCGGGCTGCGTCTTTAAGTGAAAGGGCACTTTGTAAAGAAACATACGGAGACATACAGTGCAGTCGTCCACCTGTCTATTTTGAAGTAAGCTTCATTGAGGTCAACGGGACTTACTCCCAAGTAACTGTGTCCAGTATTGCAACCTTAGTCCTGTTGACTTTCGTACAATTGTATGATACGGGTCAGGGCAGGAGATATCATATGCTGCTGCTGCTCTTTGTGACAGTGGAAATAATCTGACAGAATTTATATGAAATCTCTTTGGTAAGAATTGTGGGTGTATGCCACAAAACTTTAGGGGAAATCCTATTTTCTGGAGAGTAATGCAACCACAATTTTTATCCTAAATGCACCTGTAGTGCTTCTCTCACCTTACGAATCTACAAGTGAATAAGATCCCCAAGGCTTACCTGGCACTTGGGATAGATGGCATTTCCCCCCAAGAATCCTGAAGAGGAATTATTGCTCATCACATGAAGACTCACCCCAGTGTTTACTTCAAGTAAGCAGGTTGTATGAGTTCATATATTTTTTTTAGAAACCTACCAGAATTCACAGAAATACACTTCTGAAAGTCTATACAATTCAAAGACACTTTAACAAAGACATTTTGATAATTCCAATATGTCTTAAAACTTGAATAAACTAGAATTTGTTTCAGCTGTGGCTAAGAGAAAGAAAGAAAATCAGCTAGATGTTGATGGGTAATAATGTAATCTTTGGAAAGTGAAGTGTCATGCAATAGGTATTGGTACCTCCATGATATAACAACACAGCAGAATCAAATCTCTTTGATAGTAATATAACTTCCCTCATTTCAATTTATCTGCTCTCAATACTATTTTTATATATTTCTTTCCTTTTGGATAGATTTTAATATGAGCAGTGGCAATGTATTACATTTAAATATGACACTTCCACCAAGGTGCTCCCGGCAGCATAAATACCTCACTCCCATCCTTATTCACAACACAACTGTGAGATAATAATACTACTAATAATTTATTATTTATACCCTGCCTATCTGACTGGGTTTCACTAGCCACTCTGGGCGGCTTCCAACAAAATATTAAAACATAACTGTCAAACATTAAAAGCTTCCCTAAACAGGGCTGCCTTCAGATGTCTTCTAAAAGTCTGGTAGTTGTTTTTCTCTTTGACATCTGGTGGGAGGGCATTCCACACGGCGGGCGCCACTACCGAGAAGGCCCTCTGCCTGGTTCCCTATAACTTGGCTTCTCGCAGCGAGGGAACCACCAGAAGGCCCTTAGTGCTGGACCTCAGTGTCCGGGCAGAACGATGGGGGTGGAGACGCTCCTTCAGGTATGCTGGGCCGAGGCCATTTAGGGCTTTAAAGGTCAGCACCAACACTTTGAATTGTGCCTGGAAACGTACTGGGAGCCAATGTAGGTCTTTCAAGACCGGTGTTATGTTGGCGGCCGCTCCCAGTCACCAGTCTAGCTGCCACATTCTGGATTAGTTATAGTTTCCGGCTCACCTTCAAAGGTAGCCCCATTAAGAGCATACAGTAGACCAAGCAGCAGATAACCAGAGCATGCACCACTCTGGCGGGACAGTCTGCAGGCAGGTAGGGTCTCAGTCTGCGTACCAGATGGAGCTGATAAACAGCTGCCCTGGACACAGAATTGATCTGCGCCTCCATGGAAAGCTGCGAGTCCAAAATGACTCTCAGGCTGCGAACCTGGTCCTTCAGGGGCACAGTTACCCCATTCAGGACCAGGGAGTCCTCCACACCTGCCCACCTCCTGCCCCCCCCAAACAGTACTTCTTTCTCGTCAGGATTCAACCTCAATCCTGGGGTTACGCTGAGAGTGGGACTGATTCAAGATCATACAGTTTGCTTCCCAGTGGGAATTTGAACTCAGGGTCTCCCCAGTTCAGGTCTGAACACTACAAAACCATTATACCATGCCAGCTTGATACATTAGCTACCTATTAAACTGACCCCCAGTTTAACACAAGAGCAGGCAAACATTATCACATTCTAAAAATCAGCAAAATGTACATAGAAGTGAGCCTCATACTATTCTTTTTATTTCAATTTCTCCCCAGGCAATATACAACTTAGGTGCTCAGTAAATGGCAATACTTAGGCACCATCATCGCACCACTTCAAGAAAACGCTTTTCCTATTTTATCTGTCTACACAGTAATTAATACATATGTAAGGGGACACTAATTTTAAAGCTCACATTTTTGTTCGTTAGGCACACATCTGTGTTATCATGCTTGTTCAGGACATGTCTCTGTATGATGATTATTTATTAGATTTGTTATCTGCTTGTTACCAGAAGGAGTCCAAGTGACTTACAACACTGTTATTATTAATAATATTATTTATTAAATTTATGTACCGCCCTTCATCCAAAGATCTCAGGGCAAATCACAAGATAAAAATACAAGATAAAAGCACAAATAAGTAGAACAATAACAAAACAATAACCATTGCTCCTACAAATAAATATTTTATAGCATGAAACAGAAGAAAAATCAACAGCCACAGGAAGCTTTGGCAGCATACTAATAATGACAATATTGCATAGGTGCCAATGCCCATGAAGGCATCCACCAATTTCAGTGCCAGGGCCATGCACACTCCATGGCATCCACAGCCCCAGGCACCCACAGTCATGAGGCCAAGTTGGCACTCCTACAATATTGTCTTTATCAAAAGCCAGGGACAGGGAGTCACTATTTGGTGCTGAAAATATGCCCATGAAGGTGCCAGGCAGACCTCACTGGGGAGTACATTCCACAGATGGGGAACAACAACCGTAAAGGAGGGGACCTGAAGAAGGGACTCAGATGAAGATCTAAGGGTCCAGGTAGGTTCATATTAGGGGAGGCATTCCAGAGGAAATTGGGGTCCTGAACCATAAGAAGTTTTAAAGGTCAAAATCAGCACTTAGAAGCACAAAGGCAGCCAGTGTAACTGGAGCAGAATTGGTGTTATCTGTTCATTTCAAACCTGTCAACAACCAGGTAAGTCACCTTCTGCACTAATTGAAGCTTCCAAACCATTTTCTAAGGAAGTCCTATATAACATGCATTGCAATAATCTAATTTTGAGGTGAGCAGAGCATATATTACTGTAGCCAGGTTATCCTTGTAGAGATAGAGGCATAGTTAGGCTACCAACCAGAGGTGTCAGGTTGCCCCCTAAGACTGAGGGGGCCCAGCATGCAATGTCACAGGTATGTAACATCACACATGTGTCATCTGGTGGAGGCCGAGCACTTTGGAGGAGCTGGCCACTGAACCTGCAACATGCAATGCACAAGACATCACACATGCACAACGCGCGCTGGGCCTACTCGACACAAATTACCAGGAAGAACTTAACTGAAAGGTGCTAGGGGAACAGCTTCTCACTGCAACCATGACTGTGTTCTGCTGGAGGACAGGCTTTCTGTCCATTAAAGCTGACCCAGAAACCAGCACTTTCCAAATATAGAGAAGCACAGTGTGAGTAACTTTAGACAAGGTAGTGGAGTTTTCATGTAAGGTTATTGGGGAGCAACAGGGATAAGATCAGAGTTTATCCAGAAATGGGGTTTTATTGGAAAAGCATTAAAATCTTGGAAAGTTGTCCCAGAGAGGGGAGGGGATGAGAACTAAGGCAGTGCTGTTTCAGCTTCAGCATCCAGGGACATGGAAAAGGAGGAGTTACATCTCTTCCTTAATCACCCAGGGTGCTTCTTGGCTGAGTAGGAATTTGAAGCTTGGTTTCCCTAATCCTATTCCACTACCCTAAATACCACACTGTGTTGCCTGAAGATGAACCTGAGGAGAAAACTGGCTAGGATTAAAACCCAGTCATGACTAAGCTGCAGGCCTCCAGATGTGGTTGACTCCCGAGCATCCTTCAGCTGCTGCCCAATACTCTGGGATTATGGTACTAGTAGTTCAACAACATCTGGAGGGCCAAAGGTTAGCCACCCCCACAATAAAGCAAATAAGTAGATTTAATTGCTTGGAATGGGCTCAGAATATGTGGGGGCGGTGAGTTCTATTAGTGTACTCTCTCTCATCCACCAGCCTTTCCTCTGAAGATTCTGCTGGTTTTGTATTTGTTCACTTCTTTTATTTACTACAATGTACATCATCCCACACCTTTACTGTAAACAATTCGGATTATTCTGTATGTGATCAGCTGAGTTTTGCCTAGCTTTGGTTGTTGTTGTTGTTGTTGTTCCACCCATCCTCATAAGATTTCAGGCCAATTCACAGAATAAAAAAATTATCTTTTAATTCATGTTTAATTTAAAATATATATGGGTTTGAAATAAGAGTTTATTCACAGCCAGCTATCAAGAAGAAGGAAATGATGTGTTTATTCAATATCACACTTGCTGCAGAGATTGTCACTGCTGGAAGTTAAGATCATGGGCGTTTGAAAATGTGGCATTTTTGCCTGCAGGCAATCTGTTATTTAGTGATGTGATTAGATAATTTTATTGAAAAATGTTCCTTCTTCACTACATAAAGGTAAATCAGTCAAAGCCACCAAGATAGCAACAGTAGGTAGAATTTGTATTCTTGCTGTAACAGAGACCATTTTGCAGCCCTTTAGCAACAGTTTTATAGAAAGGAGTTGATCAATAATTCTATATCTTTGCCAGACTCATTTACAAGGATCTGATAGCATAGGAAGCTGCCCTATACCGAGTCAGACCATAGGTCCATCTAGCTCAGTGTCTCCTCTCCTGCGTCTGAGTCTGATCCGCTCTCTGGCACAGCCTCTTCCTGCTCACTAAACCCTGTTGCCTCTTCAGCTTCCGACTGCTCCTCCCTCCTCCCAGTCTGCTCCCTCTGCTCCTCACTGTCGTCCCACCACCAACCCCCTGGCTCTGAGCCTTCTTCCGCTGGGGGTTTCCTTAGGGGTTGCCCAGCTGGTGCCTCCCACCATCCCTTTGCATCTAGCCAGTACATGACATCATACTATAATATTCTATTGAGTGAATTGATGGTACATTTATTGTATATATCTTTTGAATTAGATATGTTCTTCACTGCTTTGGGGGCTTTAAATTATATAAATAAAACATAGCACGTTAACACAATATCATGAATCTGTCAGAAGCTATAAAGAGAGATGAAGGAGCATGCTAACCTCATCTTATTGGACTTCCATGACAAATTTTATGATGGTGTTAAGAAGCAGGGCTTGATTAACCAGCAAGTTTAGTATGCTACAGAGCAGGTCATGTGCCTTGCGTTACTTTAATTATTATCTGAAAGCCTCTCTGTGTGGTTAGCATGCCTTTCTGATTTCTTCTGCAGGATTTCAAAAATCATTCCTTGGGAATTTCGTAGGTAAAGCTGAGCTGAATCAGAGGGTTAAAGTGAAGGTTAAAGAGACCTTTCTTTCACTTGGTCTTCAGAAGTCTCCCAGTCACCTTGTGTCCTCTTTCCCCTTAAACAGCCTCACACCTGAGGCGAAAGAGCAGCATCTTCTTAGCATGCTTAGGATTAAAAGCTTTAAACTTCTTTTAACTACTTAACTTCTTAAGTAATTCAGCCTTTAGCCTTTACAATTCAATTATGGACACTAACAAAATCTCACTTTCATTACAATAACAAAACTAATGGATTAAGAAAAAGATAATACTGTATTTTAAATAGTTTATCAGGGAGGGGGATAGAATTAACATTCCTATTTCAATGCATACTACTGAAAAGAAAAAAGAAAAAAATTCCTTCCAGTAGCACCTTAGAGACCAACTAAGTTTGTTATTGGTATGAGCTTTCGTGTGCATGCACACTTCTTCAGATACACTGAAACTGAAGTCACCACACCTACCAGAAGTTTACCACACCTACCAGCCAATCACCCATTCCCACCACCCTTCTGAGTTATACCCCTTCCCACCCTCTCACTATATATAAGGGTTTGGTGACTTCTGTTTCAGTGTATCTGAAGAAGGCTGCATGCACACAAAAGCTCATACCAATAACATACTTAGTTGGTCTCTAAGGTGCTACTGGAAGGAATTTTTAAATTTTGTTTTGACTACAGCAGACCAACACGGCTACCTACCTGTAACTGAAAAGACAGACAGGTTTCTAAAGACAGATAACATGCATACTCCTAAAATCTTGTGTGTGCTGTGCCTATAGACAAATAAAAATTTCTTTTTTAAAGAACTCTTCAGCTCAAATGCAGCATCTCTGGAGGGCAAAAGCTTTAAGGAGACCAGCCCCCTCACCAGATTGCCTTTTTAAAGCATTGCATCCTGTTTTGTGGTTCTGTTAGTGAAAGCAAGTTCCAAGATCCCACCCCCCCCCCAAAAAAAATCTCTCAACATAAGGCTCCTGGGCAAGGGAGGTCAGGAAGGAATGTTTTCACTTTGATTTGGTTTCAGACATCATAAAGAAAATAGGTACCGGTATTTCAAAACACCATTCTCTCCATGTGCCACTACAGAGTCCTTCTTGAGGTCTGCATGTGGGAAAAGTAAAATATTGTTTAGTGTGATGCATATACAGTGGTACCTCGGGTTACGGACGCTTCAGGTTACAGACACTTCAGCTTACAGACTCCGCTAACCCAGAAATAGTACCTCGGGTTAAGAATTTTCTTCAGGATGAGAACAGAAATCGCACAGCGGTGGCACAGCGACAGTGGGCGGCCCCATTAGCTAAAGTGGTACCTCAGGTTAAGAACAGTTTCAAGTTAAGAACGGACCTCCAGAATGAATTAAGTTCTTAACCTGAGGTACCACTGTACAAGATAGTAGGCTAACACTAGCTAAGCAGGGGCAGGCAACCTAAGGCTCATGGGCCGGATGTGGCCCAATCGCCTTCTCAGTCCGGTCCACGGACGGTCCGGGAATCAGCATGTTTTTACATGGGTAGAATGTGTCCTTTTATTTAAAAGGCATCTCTGGGTGATTTGTGGGGCATAGGAATTCGTTCATTCCACACACACACCCAAATATAGTCCAGCCCACCACATGGTCTGAGGCACAGTGGACTGGCCCATGGCTGAAATAGTTTGCTGACCCCTGAGCTAAAGCCTCCTTGTCCTGAGGCTCAATATAGCTAATGCTATCAAATAATCAGCTCACCTTTCCAAGGAAGTTACCAGCTCATGTTTGAAGCACTTTCACTGTCACATTTTCTTTACCTTTGACACACCACTTTAGAACCTCAGGTTCTTACTGGATTGATTTAGTCAACTGGTACTTGCAGCATTCATTCAGAGTGATGTATGAAATCTCCAAAATAATGGTGCGCATCCAAGCAGACCCCCTTGCCACAAACTTGATTCCAAATACTACTGATAACATTTCTCTAAGGATAAAGATAAAGGCAGGAGGAAGGAATGTGTGGAATGGAAGGGATACTGGTATTTTCATTCTTTTAAGGCTTTGCTTATGAACCACTGACAGTATATTAACATTGACCCAGATCATTGACCCGGATCATTCTTGACCTTGCATTATTGGTTTGTCCAAAATGCCATAGCTGCTATGTGTTTGGAATGTCACACTGGCAGAAAACCTGACTAGCCAAAGGAAAGACAAATCCATTCTACTTTTAGTCTCCCGGACAACCATTCATCTCCTGTAAACACAGGGATGATCAAACAAGGCGACCAACCCAAGCCTACAGGGGACTATGGAGAGACTCTTTGGATTAAGCCGTTTGCGTTACGTTCTGCTCTTCACTTCTGTCTCCATGTATTAATTGCTAAAGGGTCTTGGCTTTCTTCTCCATTAACTCGCCAAGCTACATTTTGTTGCATTTGTATTTTAAGCATTTGTTTGGTTTACAACTGAAAAGCGATTTAAAAAACATAGTCATGTAGCATGGTCGCAACCATGCCAGTTCCTCAAACAGGGAAATGCAGGATTGGACCCTTAAAAAAAAGCTGGGAGAAATTGCACAGTTGTACGGCAGTCAGAGCGAATGCACCAGCACAAAAGAGCGGCAGGCAACTTCCAGCAAAGGGGCACCATATCTGTGCTCTCTTGCCTTGGCTAGAATCCCTCTGCCTCATTCATGGAGGTGCTGCAATTACAGCAGTTCTTGTCTGCAAGGTAAGTGTGTGAAGGATTATTTTACGGGGGATAGAACAGCGATCCATGGTTCTGCCCCTCTCATAAAGAGCTGATTTCATTTTCATTCTTTTTTCATTTTTGGCTGAGCAGCCGCTGACGTCATCTCTTAACACAATAAGGCTGCCAGTTTTAATCCAATCATCTCTTGCTCACGTAAACACTGATCCTCAGAGAGATGCGGGAAAGGATGCCCTGCGACTCCATTAATTATTAATTGCTCTTCTGCTCACAGCTGGGCTTCCTTCCTGCCATCCCTACGTAGGCAAAAGCCCAAATAGGGTGCCATCTGGCTCGTTTTAACGTGGCCTCAACCAGGTAAAAGGCTTTAAGACTCACAGTCAGGAGGTTGGTTGGCTAGTTTAAGAAGCTGGTTTAAGAAGGGTGTGCATGTATGCAGCCCTTAAACAGCAGTGCCCAATTTTCAGCGTTTACCGGGGACTACAACTCCCAGGATTCCTTGATGAGAAAGACGTGACTGTGAAAGTAGTTTACACTCGTTGCCAAGATATGCCCTTCAGTGGCACCAGCTTGATGACATCTGCTGCAAAAAACACGTCATACTGATTAAATCAAAATGACTACAGCAAGTAAACAATGTCCAGCAAATGTATTACGACTAAGTGCTTTGTTTTAATCAGTTGATGGCAGCTTTTATATTGTATTTTAAGATTTGTTTCCTTGTTTTGCAATCTTTCTAGTGAACCCTTGTTATGAGGTCTAATGAAACAAACAAATGCTTAAGCATGTTAAATCTGAAACTAAACTTGAAAACAGAGCCGGGGCAGGGAATAACACATTCCTATTTTAATACAGGGTACTCAAAATATTTCATCCCACTCCTTGTGATATTCTTTTGAGCAGGAATCACCTCAGCAGTTGAAAGTAAACACGTGGAATAACTTCTTACAATATATTTAATTGTTCAGTTCCAAAGTCATTTGTGGATGACTCCTTACAAGGACTCGAAATTTGATTAGGTAATGGATTGTGGAAAGCAATTCATAGCTGTCATCTTGGTAAATTCATCTACCACATGATGAAAATTTGTGCAAACGTATGTTGGGGGGGGAAAATATTTTAAAAATATGGCTGCATTGCCATCTCTTCCTCCCTTCTCCACCAGAGGCAGATTTAGGGAAGCACAACCAGTTTGGTCACACTGGGCACGAAGCCTTGGAGGTGCCACAATAACTATGTTGTTGAATGGAAGGTTAAATAAAAAAATTAAGGGGGTGGGGGGGTGTATACATCTGCTGCTGCTTCAGATTCCAGCCAAAACCTACAAATGCTCCAAGTCAAATTCTCCTGCCACACTGACAAGTTTATTCCATGCAACTTAAAAGTGGTTGCTGCAAACATTACTGTGGGTTTTGTGCTCCAATCTTAAAGGTAAAGGTAAAGGTACCCCTGCCCGTACGGGCCAGTCTTGACAGACTCTGGGGTTGTGCGCCCATCTCACTTAAGAGGCCAGGGGCCAGCGCTGTCCGAAGACACTTCCGGGTCACGTGGCCAGCGTGACATCGCTGCTCTGGCAAGCCAGAGCCGCACACGGAAACGCCGTTTACCTTCCCGCTGGTAAGCGGTCCCTATTTATCTACTTGCACCCGGGGGTGCTTTCGAACTGCTAGGTTGGCAGGCGCTGGGACCGAGCAACGGGAGCGCACCCCGCAGCGGGGATTCGAACCACCGACCTTTCGATCGGCAAGTCCTAGGCGCTGAGGCTTTAACCCACAGCGCCACCCGCGTCCCCGTGCTCCAATCTTACTCCATTGCAAATGTGCCTCGGAAGGGACCTGACCTATTGCAAAGTCCGGTTCTGGATTCCTCTCGGCATCCTCATTTCCAAGGAAAATTCACAGGGTAGTGTGTGAAGAGCCAGTTGTGGCGTGGTAGTCAGAATAATGGGCTAGGACCAAAGAAACCCAGGTTCAAATTCCCACTGATGAAGCTGTATTGACAACTTCATGCCAGTCACTGTCTCTCAGCCTAATTTACCTCATAGTAAATGTTGTGAAGATAAAATGGTGAGTGGAAGAACAATGTGTGCCACTGTTATGTACTAAAGTTCTCACCCTGCGCCAGCAGGGGGATACTGTAGATAGTTATGCAAATAAGGGATCGAAAGTGACATTCAGTGATTGGATAGTTTTAGAAAATTGTTACAGTTACGTTGTACTGGAGCTCTATATAAGCAGGCTGACTGAACCCTTCAGTTCTGTTCTGTTCTGGCCTGTGAATAAACAAGAGCTGTTTGAAGAATTGCTGTGTCGTCTGATATCTTCACCCACAACTTAACAGCCACCTTTATCTCCTTGGAGAAAAAGATGTGGTATAAATGTAATAACAAATATATAAGTTGGACTGTCTAAGCACCAGGTATCTGAAGAAGTGTGCATGCACACGAAAGCTCATACCAATAACAAACTTAGTTGGTCTCTAAGGTGCTACTGGAAGGAATATTTTTTTTATTTTGTTTCGACTATGGCAGACCAACACAGCTACCTACCTGTAACTGTCTAAACAATTGATTTCAGTGGAGTTGAAGCAGCTTAAATCTAGTCAGGAGTGCTGGCATCTTGAGGTAGGGTTTTGGAAATTCCAAAAGCCTGGAAAACTGCTGCTTGTCCGTGTAGAACAGGGTTAGTCAATGTGGCACACAAATACCCCTGATGCTGCCAAGCCACAACTTCCATCATCCCTGGCCATGCTGGATGGCACTGACAGGAGTTTTAGGGTCTGGAGCACCACAAGTTATTCAAGACTGAGCCATAGGAACCAATCCTCTGAGTGCAAGGACAAGGCAACTTTCTGTGACCTCAGTGCTAGCAACAAGGTACCATATTTATACTCCACCCTTCATCTCAGAGTGGCATACATGCTCCTTCGCTCCGCCACCCATTTCATACTGACAACAACCCTGTGAGAAAGTGACAGGTCCAAAGCATACTCAGTAAGCTTCATGACTGAGGTGAGTTTTGAATCCAGGTCTTCCCAGCCCTAGTCCAGCACTATAGGCATAACATCACACTGGCTCTCTTACCAGTTATGATCCTGCCACGAAACATCTGATTTAAGCCAGTCTTGGCCAACTTGGTGCTCTCCAGATGTTTTACACTACGACTCCCATTAGCCCAGCCACTCTCCATCTATGTGCTGCACCCAACCATCCCCTCTCCTCCCCTGTGTGCTGTTCCCCACCCTCTGGAGTGGATTTGGGTGCCGAGGGGGAGGAGAAGTGGAAAGCCCCATTGTCCTAGTGGGAGCCCTTGCACTGGCTTCTACTAGTGTGCTGGGTAAGTTGACTTCAGCTCTAAATGTCCCATTTTAAGCTATTTGCCCCCTGGTTAATTCAACACTAGTCAGGTCAGTGACAGACCTAGGGGTCTCAAATTTCAGCGGTGCCCTGTATGACTCCAAAATTTGGCATGCCCTCTCGTGCTCCGTTCTAAATCATAGTTTTGATGTCCCCTGTGGCACCCCCAAGTCTCTGCACCCAGTGCCAGTCACACTCCCCTAAATCCGCCCCTGGTCAGGTCTATTGTGTGGGTAGCTCACTTGCAAATACAGTGAAATATGTGAAGCATAATGTTGCAATGTAAAGGACCTCTTCTTAGCCCAAGCTAAAACGGACGGAGCGTTGCGCACACTAGAAAGGAACTGCTGCAGCGAACAATGTGGTGGCCTATGAAAGAATAAATAAGCACACATCAGTGGTTCTGCACGTCCTGCACAAACTGCGTAGGTTAGACTTTTTAAAATACAATCACTTAGGAAGGAGAAACTTTTGAAGCGGCTCCAAAGTGCATAGCCGGAGCCAAGAAAATCCTCTCGTGAGTTTTGATTTATTTACGGATAGGTAGCACTAAAAGAAACGACAGGAAGCACGAGCTGGCTGGGAACTAGTGGACTCCCGGCAGTTTGTTTCAATCTCCAGTTCCTGGAAGAAAGTCCTCTTTAGCTCCCTCTGCTGGAGTCCTGTTACAATCTGTGTTGCAGAAGCAACAGATCAATCAGCGAAGACCGCCCCAGTCTGGAGATGGACAATTTTGATCTACCACCCACTTCCTAGGAAATAACTCACATAAACCCTGCTCACTGGAAGGACAGATCCTGAAGCTGAGACTCCAATCCTTTGGCCACCTCATGAGAAGAGAAGACTCCCTGGAAAAGACCCTGATGTTGGGAAAGATGGAGGGCACAAGGAGAAGGGGACGACAGAGGACGAGATGGTTGGATAGTGTTCTCGAAGCTACCAGCATGAGTTTGACCAAACTGAGGAAGGCAGTGGAAGATAGGAGTGCCTGGCGTGCTCTGGTCCATGGGGTCACGAAGAGTCGGACACGACTAAACAACAACAACAAAACAGCGGCATTGGCTACCACTTTGTTTCTGGGCCCAATTCAAGGGACTCACATTAGTAGGGGGTCCATCTTGTCAAGATAACTCATGTGTGTGACATCACAAGGAGCCAGGGATCAATATCAAATGCCCTCCGAACACTGAGGGGGCCCAGCTGCCTCAAAAACAAAAACAAAGAAACATTGGGGGTCCCAATGGTGCCTATGCATGTTAGTGTCTAAAGCCTTAACTCACTTAGGCCCCAAATATCTGGAAGATCACTTCCTTCCCTTCAGACACCCTCAGGTGTCGGCTGAGAGGGCCATCTTGGTTGCTCCACTGCCCTCAGATGCTTTGGGGGGGGGGGAGCTGAGAGTAGGGGATTCTCTGTCACAGCCCCTAAAATGTGGCACTCCTTCTGGCATATCCACTATAGTTTTGGGAATATGTTGAACTTGCACTTCTTTGGCACCCGAGATGTGTATTTTTAGGACCCATCCTACTGTTGTAATTATAAGTTGTTTTAACCCATTTTTAATGTAGCATTTCAAATTGCTGTGACCCATCCTGGGACTCTAGGGTGAATGGCAGGCAGCAGTAGTAATGGAAATGATAATTAAAGAAATGTTGTTGTTGTTTAAATAGTCATCATCTACAGCTCTTAGCTAAAAGCATCTCCACCTGTTTGACAGCATATTGAGGAAAATACTCACTATTTCTCAGAGGCCTTGCAGGGAAATGCCTGGCTTTCCATTCATATTTATTTATTTATTTATTAAATTTATATACCGCCCTGCAGCCGAAGATCTCAGGGCTGTTCGCAATATAAAAATACAGGATAAAAACACAATTCAAAAGTTAGAACACAACAAAACAAAACAATAACCCCCCCCAAAACATATTTATAAAGCCCAATAAAATTAATCATCCAAACGCCTGGTTGAAGAGGAACGTTTTTGCCTGGCTCCTAAAGGTGTATAATGAAGGCGCCAGGCACACCTCCCTGGGGAGAGCATTCCACAAACGGGGAGCCACAACAAAGAAGGCCCTCCTGCTGCTGCCAACTAATTTGCGTTGCCACCCTCCGGACCTCTTGTGGAGGAGGCACACAAAGAAGGGCCTCAGTTGCTGATCACAGAGTCCAAGTTGGTTTATATAGGGAGAGGTGGCTTATATGAGGAGAGTCCCCCTCCCCTGCATACACACAACCTGAAGCAGCAACTCAACAACAACAATGGACCATCCAATGGATATACAAATCCAGGAAGTAGCCATATAGCAAGACTTGGTGCTAACTCTGTCCTCATATCTGTTCAGGTAACACTACTGCAGGACCTCACATCTTCAGCCATACCATCAAGGGAGTATTCACCAGCAAATGCCCGAACATATGATGTAAATACACAGGCCATAATGCTCCAGCAGTGCCATTCAGTTATTTACATCAGCCAAACCACACAGTTTCTGTGCAAAAATAAGAAATGGACACAAGTCAGGCGTTGAAGATGGTAACACACTGGCAAGAGAATATTTCAGCCTGTCAAGACATTCAGTAACAGATGTTGAAAGATGCTATACTACCCTTTCATGAGTGTGCAGTTACCAAATAACATAAATATTTAAATAAAGAAATAGTACAGTACTCAGGTTTTAATGGCATTACAAAGGAGGAGGGATCCTATTAGCGGTTCCCATGCTTCCACCCACCTAGAAACCAGTTTGGACCCCAGATTTCATTTTTTTAAAAATGCTGCTGAGCTGCTATCAGTATGCAGATTTGACACAATCACAGATCAGTTGAGATTAGGTTTGGCAGCCCACTAAATAGAGTAATTCTCCCTCTGAATCACTGACCCTTTTTGCTTCTTTGCAGTTGGCTCTGCATCATAATGGGATGCTCTTATCTCCTGTTTGGTCTCCACCCTTCACTTTGTAATAACATCCCCCACCTCCTCCTGCCAGCTAATTTAGCGTCACTAACTAGAAACCCTGAAATTTTGGATCCCCTCCAAACTGGTGCCACAAACTTGCCAGTCTTTAGGGTGGCACGGGACTCTATGTTATTTTTTCCCCCTGCAAGCAGGTTAGCACAGTTTCCCCTCTAGAATTTATCAGCTACTCATCTGGTGCTCTGCTTCTAGGAGTCTCCCACAAAGGTTTATTTTGCAGAAGGCTGTGCTGTTCTCCAGGGAATGGCTGGCTTCTGCTAATTAGGAGGGAAGTTATAAAGAGTGTGTTAATTTTTAAAGCAAAAGGATGATAAACCCATGGTGACTCTTGCTTCTGTACCTATACCCCCTAATACAAATAAGGCTGCGTTCTGGACAGAACCCTGTTAATAGCATGCACTTATGAATAAATAGCTTATGAATTCTATTTTGTACCTTGCACTTCAGTGCCGGGGAGCCCAAATGCTCAAAACAGATACATACCCTGAGTAAAATGTAAACCTGCGTAGGAAATCCTCATTGGCTCTCAAATTCAGTGCCACCCTTCTTGTTTAGTTGTTTACTCGTGTCCGACTCTTCATGACCCCATGGACCAGAGAATGCCAGGCACTCCTGTCTTCCACTGCCTCCTGCAGTTTGGTCAGACTCATGTTTGTAGCTTCGAGAACACTGTCCAACCATCTCGTCCTCTGTCGTCCCCTTCTCCTTGTGCCCTCCATCTTTCCCAACATCAGGGTCTTTTCCAGGGAGTCTTCTCTTCTCGTGAGGTGGCCAAAGGATTGGAGTCTCAGCTTCAGGATCTGTCCTTCCAGTGAGCACTCGGGGCTGATTTCCTTAAGAATGGATAAGCTTGATCTTCTTGCAGTGCTTGGGACTCTCAAGAGCAGGGGTCAGCAAACTTTTTCAGCAGGGGGCTGGTCCACTGTCCCTCAGACCATGTGGGGGGCCGGACTATTTTTTTTTTTTGGGGGGGGGGAGAATGAATGAATTCCTATGCCCAACAAATAACCCAGAGATGCATTTTAAATAAAAGCACATATTCTACTCATGTAAAAACACCAGGCAGGCCCCACAAATAACCCAGAGATGCATTTTAAATAAAAGGACACATTCTACTCATATAAAAACACGCTGATTCCTGGACCATCCACGGGCTGGATTTAGAAGGCGATTGGGCTAGATCCGGCCCCCAGGCCTTAGTTTGCCTACCCATGCTCAAGAGTCTCCTCCAGCACCATAATTCAAAAGCATCAATTCTTCGGCGATCAGCCTTCTTTATGGTCCAGCTCTCACTTCCATACATCACTACTGGGAAAACCATAGCTTTAACTATATGGACCTTTGTTGGCAAGGTGATGTATCTGTTTTTTTAAGATGCTGTCTAGGTTTGTCATCGCTTTTCTCCCAAGAAGAAGGCGTCTTTTAATTTTGTGACTGCTGTCACCATCTGCAGTGATCATGGAGCCCAAGAAAGTAAAATCTCTCCCTTACACCACAATTACAACACATAAGTAGCTGCCTTCTGCCAAGTGACACCATTGGTCCATCTAGTTTACCTTTCTCTACACTCACTGACTGGCAGCAGCTCCCCAGGGCCAGATTCCTGCTCCATGATTGCAGTCATAGGATTGTTGTCTATCACATGACGGTGTATGTTTTGACTCCACAGAGTGGGAAGTCACGGAGACAGGATGTTTGTGTTACCGTGTTCCATGAAGTGGGACTATTGTTCTTTGTTCATTTTCTTTGCTGTCTGATGCTACAGAGAGAGGGAGCCATGTTGCAGTGCTCCGTGTGTGTTTATACGTAAATAAAGTAGATTAGCCAAAATGCTGAGTCGCTGAGGTCTGTTACGTAAGCTGCGAAGACTCTGCAGATCCCTAAGTGTGTCAATGTCTGTTGGCATCGGTCGTGTGATGTTCAGACAGAAGAAAGCTTTTGAAGCTTCCGAACGATCGACCAGGAGAGAGGGAACATGCCAGTCAGGCATGTGTCTCTGCCAGGGTTCTACTCGAGAGTAGGACAAACTCCTTACACTAGACACAACAAAGAGGCGTTTCAGTTTAAAGTGTTGTAAATTTAAACAGGGAAAACTGGTAGAGGAAAAAATGGGACCATCTGGTGGCACAATGTTATATTGCACATACAACGCATATACTGTAAATCACTTTTTCTTTACCAGTCTAACTGAGTCCCATGATTTCAAACAGGGGACATTTCCAGCACAGTCTGGAGATGTTAGGGACTGAATCTGGACCACCAGCCTGCAAGCTAGATGTTCTACCACTGAGCCATGGCCCTTCACACCTGACTATTTTAAAAGTAAGCTATTGCAGGTGGAAGCTATCCCATCTATTTTTTGGTTCAGAGGTGCTGAAGGAAAATGGCAGAACCCTGCAACAACTCCCTTATTGCCTTTTCATGGCTGGAACACAGTTTGGCTCCAATGGAACTGCACTGAACCTCAGGTTCTTATTGGATACTAAAGATGGAATCTTAATGGAGCAGTTTGCTACACCTTAAAGTGAATAATAGGGATGTGGGTGGCACTGTGGGTTAAACCACAGAACCTAGGGCTTGCTGATCAGAAGGTTAGCGGTTCGAATCCCCGCGATGGGGTGAGCTCCTGTTGCTTGGTCCCTGCTCCTGCCAACCTAGCAATTCGAAAGCACATCAAAGTGCAAGTACAGTGGTACCTCTGGTTGCAGACGGGATCCGTTCCGGAGGCCCATTCGCAACATGAAAAGAACGCAACCTGCGTCTGCACATCTGCGCACGCACGGGTTGCAATTCGCCACTTCTGCACATGATGTTGTTTTGTGTGTCTGCGCATGCCCGAGAAGCGAAACCCAGAAGTAACCCTTTCCAGTACTTCCGGGTTGCCGCGGGACATATCCTGAAAGAATGTAACATGAAGCAGACGTAACATGAGGTATGAGTGTAGATAAATAGGTACCGCTCCAGCGGAAAGGTAAACAGCGTTTCCGTGCGCTGCTCTGGTTCACCAGAAGTGGCTTAGTCATGCTGGCCACATGACCCAGAAGCTGTACACCGGCTCCCTCAGCAAGTAAAGCGAGATGAGCGCTGCAACCCCACAGTCATCCGCAACTGGACCTAATGGTCAGGGGTCCCTTTACCTTTACCTTTATAGTGAGTAATAAACACTGAGATTCCTAAAAGACGAATGGAAAAAACCACCACCTCCCTTTCTTCCGTCATAGAGTTCACAGGTGGTCTCTATCCAGCATTGACCAAACCAAGACTTACTTAATTTCTGGAAAAAATAGCAATGTAGGAAGCTGTCTTATACTGAGTCAAACCACTAATCCATCTAGTTCAGTACTGTCTACACTGACTGGCAGCAGCCTGCCAGGGTTTTAGACAGGAATCCTTCCCAGTTATACCTAGAGAGGCCAAGAACTGAAGCTGAGACCTTCAACATGCAAGATGCATATTTCAGTGAGCACAGCCCTTCTGCGAAGTTGCAACAATTTATGCCATTCGACTATGTCCTTTTATACCCTCACTTTTCTATGTAATTTTGGAAGTATATTAAGCACCTCAATTTATTTTTTTGTGAAGAAACAGATATAATCATCTTTTCATCTATCACTAATTTTGGTGGTTTCATGCCTATGAACTTGACCAGAACAGGAAAGGTCAAAGGGGTCGGCAAGATTCCCTTGCCATTAACCTTTAAGGCTGTTGGTTTTTTCTACATCATCTCAGGCCCATAAACCAAATTTTATTATCAGACTTTACCAACCTGCCCCAACCCTTCTTTTCTAGCTTCACACTGCTAACTGAAAGTCCCCTTCATTCTGCTTTCCTCAAATTTCAGCCTCTTTTGGCTTTACCTTCCTTGTAAAAAAAGAAAGAAAAAGGCCCAAGTGAAACATCAAATCTTGAAAGCGCCTTAGCAGTTCATCAAAGAGAGCCTATGTGAACTTGCTTTACTGAATTCATTGCTGGTTACTCTTAAGTTATTTGCTGCCACTTACTGGATAACTATATATCACGAAACAGCCTGGAACCTGGTTGCAATGAAGCTCACAGGTTTCTGAGAATATCAGAGCAATGTAAGTATGTTTTGTATATTATTTTCAGAAACATTTTTTCTTTTTTATGCATTTCCCAAAATATAGGCATTTTTGCAAGCACTGGTTGGAGAAGAGTATCACAAAATCCAAGTAAATATGAATTTTGGAGGGTGGCTGTATTTTGGTTCTAATATTGTTTTAGAAAGTGCAGCTTTCATAACTGAATAAAAAAAAATTCCCCACGCTTGCTCTGAACTAAATCCAACAGTTAGCAAAATGGAACTTAGAGAGTCACCCAGTAAGTTTCATAGCCAAGTGGGGATCTGTATATGGATCTATTTGGTCTGAGGCTGCATGCAGACCATACATTTAATAATAATAATAATAATAATAATAATAATAATAATAATAATAATAATAACAACAACAATTTATTTATACCCCACCCATCTGGCTGGGTTTCCCCAGCCACTCTGGGCGGCTTCCAACAGAACACTAAAATACAATAACCTATTAAACATTTAAAACTTCCCTAAACAGGGTTGCCTTCAGATGTCTTCTAAAAATCTGGTAGTTGACATCTGGTGGGAGGGCATTCCACAGGGCAGGTGCCACTACCGAGAAGGCCCTCTGCCTGGTTCCCTGTAACTTGGCTTCTCGCAGTGAGTGAACCTCCAGAAGGCCTTCGGCGCTGGACCTCAGTGTCCAGGCAGAATGATGGAGGTAGAGACGCTCCTTCAGGTATACTGGACCGAGGGTTTTAAAGCACATCCCACAGAAAAGAGTCATGGGAACTTTGATTTGCCACTCACTGAGTTACACATCTGAGCACCTCTAACAAACTACAGTTCCCAGTATTGTTTAGGGGAAGCCATATGCTTCAAATGTAGTCCAATGCTCTAAACCACTACACTACACTGGCTCTCAGTAGTTCTTGACTTCAATTAGATTTTACCAGTTGCTTCCTAAAGGGGCAAGTCAGAGTCTGTGTGGTGCTTTTAAGTTCTTTGTTTATAAATGTACATACACTTTCCCAAAGTAATCATAGACTATTGTAGAGTTGGAAGGGACCTCAAGAGTCATCTAGTCAAATCTCCTGCAATGTAGGCAGTTGTGTAGGAAGGGGGGTGCAGTGGGTGCGGGTTGCCCCAGGTGTCATCACTGAGGGGGGTGACAAATGGCAAAAATATGTGTTTTTAAAATAAGAAATTCCCATCGTGAAAAAAAGGTTTTAAGTGCGTATGCTCACAATGTTATGTAAAATAAACCAGAAAATAACACTTGCAACTGTATAATAATAATAATAATAATAATTTTTTATTTATACCCCGTCCATCTGGCTGAGTTTCCCCAGCCACTGTATCTTATTTTTCCTTCTTTTAATAATTTCAATGGGGGGGGGGGTGACAAGAAATTTTCTGCACCGGGAACCACCTGACCTTGCTACGCCACTGAATGTAGGCACCTTTTGCCCAATGTGGGCTGGAGCGCACGACCTTGAGATTAAGAACCCCATGCTCTGCTGACTGAGCCATGAGCCAACGGTCTTCCTTTCTAAATTTTGTCCTGCCAGGGCTCGGAGAGAGATGAAATCCCAGGGAGCCCTGAGGAGAGAAGCGATCACATGTACACAGTCAAGAATGTTTTAGAGGCACTTAGACCACCAAACTAATCTCATACTTTGTTCAGAATCATTTGACAAGACTTGAGAAGAGAGAGAACACACACACAAAAAAACCTTCATGTAAGGAAACTTGCAGAAAACCAGCAAGATGAAAGGAAGACATGCTGGGACTTTCTTGTTTTATCCCCTCTTTGTATCACCATTATCAGGTTATCTTTTTTTAACAAAGTATATCCATTTTGTTATCTGAAGGCGTACGAAGATGATAAAATAGCTGATTTCCTTCTGAACTCAATTCACGCTAGGAAATAAGTCTTTGAAAATCATGCCTTAGCAAGACAGGTGTTTAATCTAAAATGTGTTCCTTTGCTCTTGATTCTGTTCCTAATTGTATCATGAGATGCTGCTTAAATTTAAATTATGCCACCTACTTGTTTTGTTTTTGTTTTTTGAGGGTGGGTTTTCTTTTCATAATGAAAGGGAAAGGAGAGCTAGCATGGTGTAACTGAGGGGCTGGGAAACTTATTTTAGCCTTCTCTTCTGTGTAACCTTCTGAGCAGTGGCGTAGCGTGGGGGTGCAGGGGGGGCCGGCCGCACCGGGCGCAACATCTGGGGGGGCGCTCGCACTCGCAGCTCTCTGCCCCTACCTGGAGGGGGCGCAAATTACTTGCCTTGCCCCGGGTGCTGACAACCCACGCTACGCCACTGTTTCTGAGGACCATATCAGTGATGGATGTTAAAGTTACCTTTTTACAGTAGGCTGGTGCACAATCTCACACATAGCCTCTCCATCTTCCAGAAGAGCAAAAGTGATTATTAGAAGTCAAGGACACATTCCAGCTAGGAGGAAATTTCAAGGCCGGTGAGCTGGGTGAGAGAGGGACAGGAGGATGTTCCCTGGGGAAAATCCCAAGAACCAGACACAGAGGCCTACAGGGCTTAAAGATTCACGCACACACTGATTCTACAATTTTTAAAATGTAGAATGATACAAAGGGCCCGTTTCTACATGCGACACTGCTTTAAGAAGTGTTGGGACACTTGTTTGGTTGGATGTTGCTGTTTTCTTAAATATTTAACTCAAGGTGAAGTCCAGTCATAGGTGCCCATAGGAAATTTGCTTTCCATTTTGTTTTTACGTACACTGATTTGAAGAACCAAAATACACCAAAGTTATCAATTATCAGAAACTACTGCTACCATGTGTCTGGATCTTCCCAGACATTACCGAGATTTCAAAGGCAGAATTGATGCCCAGGGGAAATTTCCAAAAGGTGACACATCATCCTGGATCTGGATTTTCCAATCAAAAAAATCACGTTCTTTAGTGTACTTGTAAAAAAAGCTCAAGAATTTCTGTGGTTTTCTTTTTTTAAAAAAAAAAAAAAATCCTATCATTTTTCTCTATATGAACGAATGATTCAGACACAACAGGAAACCCTGGTTTGCTACTACCTGAGCAATCCAGAGCAAGCTTTATCTTCTTAGCTTCCTGATCCTCTCTTCTAACAGGCACTAGAGAGAAAGATCAAGAGATTTTCAACAAGCAAGAGTTCTTTGAACTGGGGGGAACGGGGCTGAACTGGGGGGAATCTGTGTTTTGCTTAAACTCCGATTAGTAAATAAGCCAGGAGTTGAAACAGGAACCTTGGCTTCTTTGAATGAAGTTTAAACAAACTACTGCTCTCCAAGTGTGGTAGAGAAACTGTGGTTTGTTTAAAGCAGAAGCAAATGCATTCTTCTAATCTCCTCTTCTCAGTGGTACTTCCCTTCAACAAAATGTTTAGGTGTGAAATAACAGCTGTGCAAGATGTCCTAAATCCAACACATTGGGCTTCTTACCTGTTTATAGCTCTTCCTGCATGTTCATTTGGATTTGATTGTATGCAATCCCTAGCCCTAAGCTATTGTCATTTATCAGTAGAAGCACTCAGACTGCTGTCACATTTCATCCAGAGGAGAATGCATTTCTGCTTGAGCCCTGATAAGTGTTTACGTATCCATTTCAAATGGTTAAAATAAATGTGGACCATTCAAGAAGAAGGTAATACTTGGAAGTGCAAGATAGCAATGCCATTATTTTTATCACACAGAAGTCTGATCCTTTGATCTCTATCAGTGCTAGAAGGTCAGGTGAAACATTGCCAAAGACTTAACAATTGTGCAGCAGAGATCATAGCCTTTGGGTTTTGAATGCATTACCAAATGCATTACCAAAACCTGTTCTGCTACTTAGAATTTCAACTCAGACTCTGAGGTCATGGGGCTTTCTAAGGCACTTTTGGTGCTGGCCTTTAACTCTTAAGTGCCCAAGGAGTGAAAGATTACAATATTAAAAAGCTTTTCTATATTACTGTACTCAAGGCAGTTTACCACCCACAGAAATGACAAAACATTCCACGAAAATCACATTGGTATCCTATGGTGAGGGTAGCCAACATGGTATCCTCCATATGTTGTTGGACATCTCTGCCCATTGGACAATGTGGCTGATGGGAGGTAGACTCTAACCATCTCCAGAGGGCATTAGACTAGCCACAGAGGCAGTTTTGGGGTAGCAAGACTGGTGCAGCCACACTGGGTGCCACCCTGCAGGGAGCGCCAAAACAATGCTGTAGAATGGAATGGGGGGGGAATCTATTAAGTGTTAGGCCTAATGAGCACAGCAGCTCATCCCTGGTAGGTCTTCCCCCATGAATCAGTTGCCAAGACTGAAAGTCCCCGGCTCCTCGCAGCCATCTAAGTCCCCTCATCTCCAGGGCTTTTCCCAAGCAAGCAGAGACTGAGTCTGTGTGAAACCTGTCACAGCTCCACCCATTTCAGCCCTTTTCTGGTTCTAGGAAACAGTGGGGGAAGGAGGGGGAGACACCCATGACTCTTCACCAGCCTGACTCATCACTGCCCCTTGGCCTCTCTCCTCCCACTCACTGCTTCAGCTTCTGCACTTCTCTCTGCCACAGACTCTCCCAGCTCAGTAAGCCCTGTTACTTCTTCAGCTTCCGACACGTCCTCCTCCCAGTCTTCTCTTTCTTCTTCTCCCTCTGACCACTCATTGTTGTCCCATCACCACTCCCCAGGCTCTAAGCCACCTTCTCAACTGGTTCCTCCCATCATTCCTCTGTGTCCAACCAGTCCATGACAACAGCATATTGCCTTTCAGGGCGATGGGAGAGTTGAGACTTTGCCAAGCTAATGTCTACTGTGTGGTCCATTATCTAGGCTGCCAATGGAGTGAAAACTTGGAGTGAAACCAGTTTCAAGGATGGTAAGGTAGAAACACACTCAGCACAATTTGAGGACGGACGCATGAGAGATAATCAGCCAAGATACTTATTAAAGTAAAAGCTGTCCTTGAAGAATATATTCATGAATGTTGTGGTCTAATAAAATCTAGATATTACATCACGATTTATTCACCTCTGCCCAGGAACCAATTTACATATTGATCATAAAATTTGATCTCTTTTAGTGTGATGGATTTTCACAGTTCTCTCATTAATGTTTTGCCTTAAAATGCTAATGCTAAGCAGAGTTATAAAGTCAAGCAGCCTGATTCTGCAGAATAATAATGTTCCTTTATTTTCAGTGCTTCCTTACCATCACAATAGGTACAGTTTCTTTTCCATATGCATTTTTCTCAGAGGACTGGTCAGTATTTTGCTCTGGTTATAAATAGTCTAAGTGCCATGATTTCAACTATCCTAAGCGCATATGAAGCCAGTGATTAATTCAGGAGCTTGATTCAAGAACATCTCTAGGGTGCTATTCAGATAATTTTCTGTGGAGGAGCCCATGCACACATCACTTAAGACAATCACAAAAAAGGACCAAAAAACCTTCTGATTTGCATAAATTTTGCAGACACTAATGCACACAATAGCTACAAATAAAGGGAGAAATTCTGTAATTTAGTGTACAGATATACCACCATTGTGGGAAAGACTGAGCAGGTTCTGTGTGTCTTGCTTATTCTGCTTTCCAGGTGCTCTGTTGATGGCCAACTCCAAGAACCATCACGTGTTCCTTTATCTTGGGACTGAGTTGGACTGGACTGCCCTCCAAACAAAGGACAGTCCTCTATAAAATAGGATGCACGGCCTCCCCAATTTTTGCTGTTTTGCTGATATAAATCTGTACTGCAGGTGTGCCTGGACACATATTTATGTGTACAATAAAACTCATGTGCTTATATTATTAATATTCAAAGCTTTGCTTTTATTTATTGATATAGAGACATAGATGTTGATACTAGATGCCATATTTATGCTTTCATTTCCTAACATTCACATCAACTGGTTTGACGGGGATTCAAGAAAGCAGGAAAGCGTTTTTCTTTCCTCCAGCAGGATTACTCCTTTGTTTAAAGTTATTTATGCGATGTAAGTTTTCGTCACAACAGAACCAGCATGCTGAACATACCACCAGGCAGCGCTCAGCAGGAAGACACATGAATGTACACACCTGAATTATCTCCGCACTGAGGACAGCAAAATCGCTATGGAAAACATTATCTATGGCTGCAGAATGCCAGGGGCATTTTCTAGTATCTAATGATTTTAAAATATATATATATCTGCATACATAAGATGGCTCATGAATAATCTATGAAAATACTGTCCATTCTCCAAACTCTTGAGTGTGTGTGTGGTTGTGTATAGAAACATGTGTATGGCTGTGTGTCAATACAAAAATGGCAATGGGGAGAGGGAATACTGAGAGTGTCTATGGGAGAGATTTTTCTTCTTCTTCCTTCTCCCAGGTTCATAACATTCATCACAATGAGGTTGGAGCTGAACAGTATCTTCCCATCCCCCATACCATCATAATCCAGTGTGACAAAAGTATCTTTGTTATACCTATATGTGCTCCTTTGCTATTGCCTACTGACCTGACATTTCTTAATCTGAGCTTGTTTTCCAGGTCACCGGTTTGCTTTCCCAGTCTTTTCTATCCTCTGCTGCAATAGGGTGAAGTCATCATCAATCATTATCGTTCTGTCTCCATCTTACCCTCTCAGATGCTGCTGGTGAGCCACGTAAAGCTTTCACAGCTGTTAATGAAAGCAAGACACAGAGGCTTAGCATGAGCGATAACTGATTTTTTAAAAAATAAATAAACAAACAAACTAATGCTGTCTTAAATCAAGAATAACTATATCTACAGAGGCACATCTACCAGAAGAGATGATACACCCAGACAACCTGGAAATAAGGCAACGCTTAACCATTTCGTAGAAGAAATTGCCCCAACAAGATCAGAGAATGGGGGGCTTCTAGGAATAGAAGAATCCACCCCATCTCACAAAGCACAAAGGCATCTAAAAGTGTTTGCAAATCTGTAGAAGGAGAATATTTTTCTTCCAAGGCTTTCTCTGGATGGCTGAACTTTGCTTTTCAAGAAAAGTTTGTTAATTGCCTGCCAAGGAAAGGGGCAGCCTGACAATTCATGGGCCACCACAAATTGCCGATTTATTCTTTGCCTTTACATGCCATCTTCTTCTCCAAGGAGCTCGGGATGGTGTACATGGTTTCCCGCCCCCCCTCCTCATTTAATCCTCATAACAGCCCTGTGAGGTAGGCTAGGCGTTGATGCAGTGACTGGCCCAAAGTAACCAAGTGAGTTTCATAGCTGTGTGGAGATCTGAACTCTGGTCCCCTAGGTCCAAGTTCAACACTCTAACCACTATTTCACACTGGCTCTGAGGGCAGAAAGGGAGCAGGATGAGACACGGAGACAATAACTGCTTTTTCTCAAGCTGAGGCTTAAGGGGTCTAAAGTGTGGCATACCACACACCCCTCTCTCATAATTAATTTCTCAACTTTTCGGCTGGCAGGAGTTCCTTCCAGAGTCACAATTTATCCATTGTAGGCAACTAGTCACTCTGCCCCCCTCCTTGCAGAAACATTGTTTAGGCTGAGCCAACAATTCCTCTGTCCTGAGCTGCACCTGCGCATGTACAACTCCGTGGTACAAATGCCCAAGAAACAAAGTTGGCTGGGACAGATATTTCTTTTCCACTCTGGAACATGCCACCATTTTATTTTATTTTATTTTATTGCTTTATTTGTTTTGGCTCAATACAGAGTGCCAGAAAAATAAGCTTTGTGTTGAGGAGCCAGGCATTCATCTGAATGCACGTTTTGACTTGCTCCGGTTAGTCTTTCCCTCATAGTGGAGAAGTGATAAGTTTTGCTGATTAAAAAAAAAGCTACACACACACACACAATTAAGAAAATGGATTCCTCACATTTACCTGCCCAGAATCCAAGGTCACCTTTTGAAGCCCTGAGTGCCCCCAGGCAGGTGATGAGCAGAAAATGGTGGGGGGGGGGGTTTCGAATGTTTTCTCCATGCTTTCTACCACCCCTATATTCTCTTGCATGTCTTTTCAGAGTACCTTATTTTCCCATGCCTTTTAAATTCCAGCTTATTGCTACAACCTGTGCTTTTCTGATTTTACTGCTCTGCAGGTTTTGTTAGTTTGCTTGAGACTGTAGCCTTTGCATTATTGTTTGTTTGTTTGTTTGTTTGTTTGTTTGTTTCCTTCTCTGGAAATAGCAATATTGAAAAGAGGGATTTTTTCTTATTTTTAAAGGACTGTTTTAAGAGCAAGGAACGAAACAGTGGGTTGTACATAGAATCAGTGGGACCTGCACCTTGTCGTGTGGAGTGTTTCTGCTGTCCTAAGAACACACCTGCTGATCAGGCCAATAGTCCATCTGGACCAGCATCATCTTCTCACAGTAGCTAAGCCCTGGGAAGCCTGTAAACCGGACCTGAGTGCAGCAGTGTTTTGCCCACCTGCAGTTCTCAGCAGCCGACCTGCAGAGGTACGATAACTCTGACAGCAGAGATAGAACAGAACCAATCATGGCTGGTAGCTACTGAGAGTCTTACCATCCATGAATTTGTGTTGTCTTCTTCTTTGGCAATCACTTGTAGCCGAGTAAGATTGTCTTCCATGAGCACAGTTTTAACAGTGAGTCCGTAAGTGACTGTGGAGGCCAATTCTGGATCCACACTTCCTTCCACAGTGGGGACATAGGTTTCTGGGTGGGAGTTGATCACGGTGAGGGTTTGCCAAGCGTGCCTTCCTCTTAGCACGTTTCTCCCTTTCGTCCTGACTTCAAGCATCTTCAAAGCCCATGACACCTTTGGTAAAGGCTGTTCTCCAACTGGAGTGCTCGCAGGCCAGTGTTTCCTGGTTGTCAGTGTTTATACTACATTTTTTAAGAATTTGCCTTGAGAGAATCTTTGAACCTCTTTTGTTAACCGCCGGCATTACGCTTTCCATTTTTAAGTTTGAAATAGAGTAGTTGCTCTGGAAGACGATAATCAGGCATCCGCAAAACATGACCAGTCAAACGAAGTTGATGTTGAGGAATCATTGCTTCGGCACTGGTGATCTTTGCTTCTTCCAGTATGCTGGCATTAGTTCACCTGTCATCCCAACTTTTCAGAGATACCGTTGATGGAATCTTTCGAGGAGTTGGAGATGGCATTTATAAGTGGTACACATTTCACAAGAATACAGTAAGGTTGATAGTACAATAGCTTTGTAATCAAGCATTTTGGTTTCCCTGCAAATGTCCTGGTCCTCAAACACTCTGCACTTCAATCGAGCTCAGGCAATGCTAGATTTGTGTAAAAGGTAAAGGTAAAGGGACCCCTGACCATTAGGTCCAGTCGTGGCCAACTCTGGGGTTGCGGCGCTCATCTTGCTTTATTGGCCGAGGGAGCCGGCGTACAGCTTCTGCTTCCGGGTCATGTGGCCAACATGTGGCGAACCAGAGTAGCACATAGAAACACCGTTTACCTTCCCGCCGGAGCGGTACCTATTTATCTACTTGCACTTTGACATGCTTTCGAACTGCTAGGTTGGCAAGAGCAGGGACCAAGCAATGGGCGCTCAGCCCGTCGCAGGGATTCAAACCGCGAGCTTCTGATCGGCAAGTCCTAGGCTCTGTGGTTTAACCCACAGCGCCACCCGCGTCCCTCTTAAAGCCACCTGAGTTGGTGACTATCAGTACCCCCTGTGGGAACAAGTTCCATAGTTTAAGCATGTGCTGCATGAATAAATGCTTCCTTTTATCTGTCCCAAACCTTCCAACATTCAACTTTGCTGGATGTCCTCAAATTCTAGTGTTAGGAGAGAGGGTTGAACCATTTTTCTCAATGCACTTTATCCATGCTGGGTATAATTTTATAAACTTCTGCCATGCCACCTCTTCTTCTCTCGTCCAACCTTCTGCAATGCAGGAATCTCAGCTAAAGCATCCATGACAGATGGCCATCCAACCTCTGCTTTAAAATCTCCAAGGAAAGAGAGACCACAACCTTCTAAGGGAGCCCGTTCCACTGTTGCACAGCTCTTCCTGCAACCTTTCTCATGGGGTCTCTCCACCCCCTTGACCATTTTGGTTGCCCTTTTCCAGGATATTCCATTCCATTCTTCCTTCCCATCCCCAGTGTCGCACCCCCTGCCCCAACAGCAAGCCAACATTCAGTGCCCACTGAGCAGCCTCAAGCATATGGCTTTGATGATGTACTTAGTCTGGCAGAGGATGCGGTCTAAATATATTTGTTCTTTGGCAAATCATGGGCTTTTCCCATGGGCTTTTCCCAAGCTCACTGATACCATTTTGGGGACACTCAGATAACTAGGTTCATTTTTAGCATATTTGGTGATCTAATGTAGGAGGTGAGATACCAGGGGAAATTGCATATTAACCAATTCCCACCCCCCACCCCAGCCCAAGGTAAGATACTGATTAGCTTTCAGTGCTTTTGTTACTTGATAGAGCGCTGTTATGATCTTAGAAATGTAAATGAATTCCAATTAAGAACAGGAACATCTCCAGGGAAAGTTCAGTGACAGGCAACTGTAGTGCCAGGGGAGGATATAAATGATGAAAAGAGACTCACAGTCTTCAGGAAGACTGACGCGTTAGAAAACAAAAATGAAGACAATGGCTGCGTTGTGCTCTTAAGCTGGATCGAGAAGACGTTGACTCGACTTCACTTAGCAAAGTTATGGATTTAAGTTCTTAAGTAAATACTAAGGTCAAGGAGTTGTTTATACCAAAGTTCATCTTGGATCCTTGAAACCAGTTTTCAGAGCACAGAGAACAAATGTAGTATTAATTAAAATAAACCAATACCGTGCCTTCTTTTTTCTTTACTTATTTCAATGATTTATAACTGTGCCATGGGGGAATCTCTCGCAGACAACTGCAATGCCTGGAGACAGGCCGCCAAGTTGTGTATCCATAGCATTGACCAAAGGAGAAATGACCACTGGGAGGAGCACAGAGAGAAGAAATGTCATGGTTAATCTACAGCAGCGCAACCGGATGCCTTCATCTACCCCAGCTGCAATGAAACATGTCTCTCCTGTATCAGTCTCTATAGCCCCAGCAAGCACTGCAACTATCCAACAGCTTGACTTCACCCCTAAAGGCACACTCCTCCATTGTCTCCCAAGACAGACGGATGCCAGCACACATATAAACTGACCAACATGGCATTGTCTAAGTGGTGTGTATGTGCAGATTATTTCCCCCTCCTTGGTATGAAGGACCCACAACCAGCACCAAAGGCACCTGAGGGAAGGGCTTTGGGAGAACAAAAAGCGATTTCCCGGCCCACTTAAATCCTAGCACATCTCCGGTTAGAAACTGAGCACAGGCTGATGGGAAGTTGTTAGTTATATATAGCTGGAGTCTAAGCACATCCACTACCCACCAAATAGCCCAGGGAACACCATCCATTCAAGGCTGGGCTGGTTGTGGACAATTTCCAGGGGTCCCTCTTTCCTCCTCTTTACCTGGTAGAAGGTACAGGAAATCTGCATGTACCCCCAGGCGTGCCAAGTTGGGCCCAACATTGGGGGAGAGGGCCATCGCACATGCATGATGTCACACTTGCAATGCCATTCCCCCAGTCTGGACAGGCCTGCTGGGACAGTGAGAATGAATGATACAATACATGTGATTAATTATATGCATCTTTATGCGCTCTGTGCCAAGTACTTCCCCCATCTCATGTGATTGTGGGCAAGGCAGCTGCTGGTTGTCACATAACCTTAGAGGGTAGATGTAGTATACAAAGGGAAGCAAATTTTGTCCCATTGCATTAAAGACATGGGCCACTGTTGTTGCTGCTGTTTTGCCCCAGTCCTTTCCACACTTACATGGAAGTTAGACCTATTGCACTTAATTGGGCAGACTTCTGAGCAGAGAATGTGCCATGAAGCTAGTGTGAGTGCTGATATTGCTTGTGTTTTGGAATTCTGCGCTGCTTTCTCACTAATGTTTCGTCAGGAGCCAACTGGGAGAGTTCATAGCTCTGAGAAAATTATTATTATATTTATTATTTGCTGCATTTCTGTCCCACCTCTTTCTTCAAGGAGCTCGTGGAAGTGTACATGGTTCCCCCTCCTCCTGATTTAATCCCTCCTCAACAACCCCGTGAGGTGGGTTAGCCTGGGAGACCTTTACTGGCTCAAGGTCACTTGGGGAGCTCCAGTGTCTCCCAGGGCCTAGCCTTGACACTCTAACCATTACAGTGGTACCTCGGCTTACAGACGCTTCAGGTTACATACGCTTCAGCTTACAGACTCTGCTAACTCAGAAATAGTACCTCAGGTTAAGAACTTTGCTTCAGGATGAGAACAGAAATCATGCTCCAGCAGCGCCGTGGCAGTGGGAGGCCCCATTAGCTAAAGGTACCTCAGGTTAAGAACAGTTTCAGGTTAAGAACGGACCTCCAGAACAAATTAAATTCTTAACCCGAGGTACCACTGTACATCACACTGGCTCCCAAACTGTGCTTGTCTTATAAAAGGTTGAGGAGGGACGTCACGAAAGGGCAACAAATTGTTCATTATTCTATTTGATGGTGTTTGTGTTTTAACTGCTGGGTGATGGAGAGAGGGGAGCTTGTAGGATTTTCTTCTTCAGGTGTCAAGTTGGCGGGCCTTGGATACTGTGCACCTTGATTTGTTGGTGGCACTATATCCTGCTCTACCTCAGGCGGCAAAATGCCTTGGGCTGGCGCTGAAACCAAGCTCTGGGTCTCTGATTCAAAAGAGAATGAATCACATTCCAGGTTCTTAAATGGTCCTTTGTTGTTTAAGCCTCTTTTTATGTTGCTGCAGAAATAATCCATTATGCACCTAAGAAGTTTGGATATCTCCCTTTAAAAAAAAGGGGGGGAGGAGACTGTGCCAAGAAATACTGTACTTTTTACAAATAGTGTAAGTCAGTAGTATTATCATTTGTCTCTAGGTGGGGCAGTAGAGTTAAACCGAAGTGAAAGAACATTCATTCTGAAAAAGAAAGTGAGCAGCAAATGTGTCAAAAATATATTGATATTATTTCTCTGTCTGTGTGTGCATGGAGAGGAGAGCATGAGATAATATGTTTTTGTTTTTCCCCCTTTAGTTCTCAAACATTTTTGTTACTGATAAAATTATATTTACTTTTCCCCCACTAGCTAGCGTATGCGCTGGTGTTGCATGTGTAGTGTGAGATATGGTTGTCCCAGTGTCATGGAAAATTGTCCACATCGTTAATGACATTGCTTCTCTCCCCTGTAGTGCCCGTAGCACTTGTTGACCTTTAAAAGTTTGTTTTTTAAAAAATATTTATTTAGAGACTGTGTGCTTCCCCATTATCCCATGCGATCATGCCTGTGGCCTGGCCGTTGAACATGGTGTGCAATCTATTGCCAAGGCTTACTCTTCCTCTGCAGTAATATCCACCACTTAGTGAACATTTTACTTTTCTAAACATTGCTTTGACAGCTGAATCTCCCTCCTTTCAACACAGGTATGCACATGCTTTCTCAAAACATAGGAAGCTGCCTTATATCTATTTGAACCCTTGGTCTATCTACCTCACTATTTTCTACACTGACTGACAGCATTTCCCCAGGGTTTGAGAGAGAGAGAGTGTGTGTCTTCCGGCCCCATCTGGAGTTCTTGAGGGTTGAACGTGGGGACATGCTACTTGACCACTGAGCATCTTCCCTTGAACACAAGCAGGACTGTCCTCTTCCTAGCAACAAGACTGTCACCTAGACAGCCCATATTTCTTATACGGGAACAAAAAATAATATTACTAGTACTTGTTCAGCACTAGAACTAGTATAGCACAACTCTAAGAAAGAAAAATTTACTTTTATTCAGTGCAATCTTGTACGTTTCTACTTAAAAGTTCAGGTCAACATTGAGGTCAACAGGACTTACTCTTAGCTAAGTGGGCGTACGATTGCAGATGAAATCATCTAGAAAGGCCTTTGTCCTCTATTGTGCTCTGGTCAGTTCCTCTGCTTAATTTCATCTGGCCAGCCACTCCTTAACACAATAGGAGCCAATCTAGTCTAGAACACATGAGAGATCCTTCCTCTATCATACTGTGCCAGTATGCCATACACATTAAAAAGAGATATCCTAGATGTGTTTACTCAGAAGTAAGTCCCATTGGGTTCAGTTAAGTGTTTCTGGATAGCAGCCCCAATCTCTCATATGCAGTCTGTCTATACAGTAGGCATGCTGTGGAAAAATTGTGGCAAGCATGAGATAAGTGAAAGTACAAATCTGGCAAAAAAAATTTAAAAAATGAACTGACTAGGGAAATATGAGTTTTATTCACTCAAAGTTTGTGTTTTCTTTCCAGTGTGGTGCTCTTGTTGTAATGCCACTAGTTTGTCCATAAGTATAGAGTCCCATACCTGTGAAAGCCAAACTCAAAGAGATTTACATTTAGAGTCCTCAAATAAAGGTAAAAAGGTAAAGGTACCCCTGCCCGTACGGGCCAGTCTTGACAGACTCTGGGGTTGTGCGCCCATCTCACTCAAGAGGCCGGGGGCCAGCGCTGTCCGGAGACACTTCCGGGTCACGTGGCCAGCGTGACATCGCTGCTCTGGCGAGCCAGAGCCGCACACGGAAACGCCGTTTACCTTCCCGCTGGTAAGCGGTCCCTATTTATCTACTTGCACCAGAGGTGCTTTCGAACTGCTAGGTTGGCAGGCGCTGGGACCGAGCAGCGGGAGCACACCCCGCCGCAGGGATTCGAACCGCCGACCTTTCGATCGGCAAGTCCTAGGTGCTGAGGCTTTAACCCACAGCGCCACCTGCGTCCCCATGAGAGTCCTCAAATACTTGCAATTAAAAATCTGGCAGCAGGCAACAAATGGTTAGTAAGGTCTTTATCAGGTATTCCTTGGGCTTCTAAAGGAAAATAATATAACCGTGCTATTTGGTGGTCTGATTGGACCAGGCATTTCATAATCTTACTTATGGGCTGGAAAACGTTTTCCCAAAAGGGAACAATCTTTAACTTATATTAGGAAAAATTGCCCATCCCATCCTAATAGTATGCTAAAAGACATTCTGAAGTTTCTAGCAGAATTTAGTAGTGGGGGCGGGGGGGGATCTTTGCTTGGACACCAGTGTAAACAGTCTTGTAATATGGACCCATTTGCAGTGGTACCTCGGGTTACATACGCTTCAGGTTACAGACTCTGCTAACCCAGAAATAGTACCTCGGGTTAATAACAGAAATTGTGCTCTGGCGGCGCGGTGCCAGCTGGAGGCCCCATTAGCTAAAGTGGTGCTTCAGGTTAAGAACAGTTTCAGGTTGAGAACGGACCTCCAGAACGAATCAAGTACTTAACCTGAGGTACCACTGTATTATGTTACCCTGACCAACTTTTATGCCTGATCCTTTTCATGAGAGAGAACATATCTACAAGGAAGATGTCTAAGACAGCTTTCCAAATTCAGAAAATGAGGAAAAGAGGGGACTCGTCCTTTCTGCAATGCGATCAAGCAGACAAACCACAGGTAATTGAATTAATGTCAATGTTAAAAAGGGAGTGGGAAAACATCCATCAGCAGTAAACCCTGCAAAACAAGGTACATATTAACATAACAACAAAACGGGGAAGCCTTTATCACCAATGCTTAGCAAAAAATAGCACAATCCTGATCCCATTAAATTCAAAGACTAATAGGATTAAATCTAATGTATCTGACACACTTCTGCACAACAATGGTCTTTTGAAGGATTTGATGATCTACAGCCACAAACTTACATTAAACCCATCCCTTACAAGTGAATGAATCCAATGTTAATTCACTCTAGGGCATTTTCGAAACAGAGGGTTTTGAAACCAAAGGGCTGTGGCAGCCCCCATGCTGATAGCTACTGCTAGTCCATTTAGCTGTGGGGCAACAGAATCAGCACTATGTGGAATGCAGGAAGTTGCCTGGACTATTCTGCCCTTTATTGGATGACAGTTCTCCAGGGATTCAGGCAGAGGGGTGTTTCACATTGCCTGCTACCTACCTAATCCTTTGAACTAGAGATGCTAGGAACCGAACCTGGGTTCTTCCACATGCAAAGCGTTTGCTCTCCCCACTGAGCTATGGTCCTTCCCCAGTCAAGAGATTTGTGGTTTCCTGGATGTCAGACTGCAGGTTTTAGATTGCATATTTCATTATTCCACTACAGGAAACCAAAGGCTGCAAGTAAACAACAACAACCAAGCATATATGAAAGACGGATTCCACCAGACATGCTATTTTATTTCTGTATGCAGTGATATTCCTGCTTCCTGACCACTATTTTAGAATGACCACCTTCACTCTGAATAACACAGCCACAGGAAAAGCTTCACTACTTGGTTCTGTTAATTGTAGCCATAGCAGAGATTAATGTATGCAGCATAAGCAGCAGGGGGTGGGGGGGGGAAGAATTACTGCAGGACCAGTTCTTTTTCTCCATGCTATATTCTCTTGGGAGAAGAAGAAGAGGAGGAGGAGGAGGAGGAGGAGTTTGGATTTGATATCCCGTTTTATCACTACCCAAAGGAGTCTGAAAGCGGCTAACATTCTCCTTTCCCTTCCTCCCCCACAACAAACATTCTGTGACGTGAGTGGGGCTGAGAGAAGTGTGACTAGTCCAAGGTCACCCAGAAGCTGCATGTGGAGGAGTGGGGAAGCGAACCTGGTTCCCCAGGTTACGAATCTGCCGCTCATAACCACTACACCACACTGGCACACTGGGAGCACTGTGTTGCTTTTCCTGCTTCCCGTTTGGTGTTGTGATTGCTGATCTGGTCACTGGGGAGGGGCTACCTGGACAATGCAAAAGGAAGAAGAATAGTTATTCAGAAAAGAAGAGCACAAGATTCTTAAGCTAGTGGTGGTGATGGAACTCCTGTAATTCTTGATTACGCCTGGTTTTTTTTAAAAAAATCATTTTCATTCCGATTTCTTTCCTGGTCTAGCCACTGAAACTGCTTTGGTTGCTCTGGAGGATAAGCTATGTCATGAGAAGGACAAGGAGAGTGCTTCCTTGTTATTTCTCTTGGACCTCTTGGTGGCTTTTGATCCCATCCACCCTGGTAGACTTCTGGAGCAGCTATCTGTGATGTGGGATGTGGGAACAGTTCTGCAGTCTTTCCATACCTACATGGATGGACATTTCCAGAATATGGTGCTGGAACTATTGCCCTTCCAGAAGGTGGTTATGAGCGACCACAGTCTCTCTTTTTTGTCGCCCATGTTTCATGTGACCAAGGAGATGTGAATCAGTCTCATCTAGGATGGGATTGGGCTCTGCATGAAGGACCAGGCTGACAGGTTATTACAAATGGTTTCAGAGAACTAGCCCTGTGCCAACTGACCTAGACTCTCTGGGAAGGGACTACTTTGACCAGTACAGTTTTATTATGTTCTATGTGAAATGTAATATGGAGAGAGACAGGGCAATGAAGTGGTCAGACAATGGTCATTAGCCTTGATGGCTATGTTCTACCTCCTCTGAGCCACCAGACCATTTCTCCCCAACCACATCCCATGTGTGGCGCAGGATGTAGCTACAAAAGAACAACAGGGATCTTAAAGTGAGCTCCCGACTCTTCTTTTGCAAGCAGAGCCTGCTGACGGCACTGGTCACCTGATTAACACTGACAACAAGCCCCACTGGGATTGGCTGGCAAGTCCCAACTGCAGCCAAGGAAGCTCACTGTAATTCAGTTCATAGGGGCATGTTCTTCCTTTTACCCTCTCTGCCATCTATAGACTCTCCTTCCCTTGCCAAAGCCCTTGGAGCAAGAATTGCCTTTTTGTTTCTTACTAATAAGAATCATGTGATCAAGAATCATGGAAGAGGGATTCCTGTAGTTGTGAGTTAACAGGACTGCTGAGTAATAAATGGCACACTGGAGCGTAATAACTGTCCCAAAAATGCTATAGAGAGAGGGATTTTCTACTTCCAGAAATCCTGAAACGTGAGTGGAGCTGATGTAGCATTGTGGCTGAGAGAATGAGCTATGAATTAGGAGATTCCTCCTTCAAACTTGCCTCTGCCATGAACTCATTAGGCACATTTAGGCGAATCTCTGCCCTCATCCCTTCCTTATCTCCCCCGCACCAATATGCTTTAAAAAGGAGATAATACAGTGGTACCTCAGGTTAAGTACTCAATTCGTTCTGGAGGTCCATTCTTAACTGTTCTTAACCTGAAGCACCACTATAGCTAATGGGGCCTCCCACTGCTGCCGCGCCGCCGGAGCACGATTTCTGTTCTCATCCTGAAGCAAAGTTCTTAACCTGAAGCACTATTTCTGGGTTAGCGGAGTCTGTAACCTGAAGCGTATGTAACCCGAGGTACCATTGTACTGACTTGTATTGCAGAATGTTGTTAGGATTGCAACTAGATAATATCTTGAAAGCACTAAATGAATGCCAGTTATTAATAGATTGAAAAATAAGTACCGGTATTAATTTTCTTACAAACTGAAACTGGCCTACATTCATTTTTAAAAAACTCACTTCCTCATGAGTAGCCTGATATATAGAGCAATGAAAAACATCAGAGAACTTGTTTGCTAACAGCACAGTATGTATGCTTACTAAGTCTCAGTAAGTTAAATGGTGCTTATTCCAAAGAATAATTGTTCAGGAGTGCAGCCTAAATTGTTAGGATGAAATTTTTATTCTCGGCACAGCAATCTACCTTAAAACTATGGTGTTAAAGTTCATTGCAATGTCCAAAAAAGAAAAAGCTGAAAAGTTAGTGGCTGCTTAGAATCCAGTTGTGGCTTCTAATATCTGGGGAGGCATGGGAGATAGTGAGTTTGGAGTAAGTTCATGAGGTGAAACCTCCTACTCAAAATTACTTAAATTATTTGAATAGCCATTGTGTAGGAGGCCTAGCATTCCATTATAATTAATAGGCCAGCTGTTGTTCCAGGATACAGATTAGAGTACACAGGATCATCTGACTTTTTAGACCGAGGTTTTTTTCATGACCGAGGTTGAAACCAACAGGCTGACAACATGAAATTGAAGGAGAAATTCTGGGGGGAGGGGTGCCTTTGTGTTCATGAAGCAATTGTGTACATTGTGATGAAATATTGCATCCCTGGGTGTTTTGCATGGAACCGTAAAACACTCTGTAGAATGCTAAGAGAAACCATGTTTCAAATTCTAATACTGTATCTAACTTACCTGAAGAATTTTAGTGTGTTTATAAGGGTAGAATATTTAAACATTAAGATCATAATTGTGTTGACTACTATGCAGAGCATACTTTACCCCAAAATGTTTTCCCCACTTTAGAACTGCTTTCATTATAGTCATGCAGATGTATGCAGATTTAATCAGTTTTAAAAACCAAATAATCAACTAAAATGTGCATGATTACTGAACTTAGATTATTAGCAATGGTGAAAATTGCAACAAATCATGTGCCATGAAGTAAACTACTGCCTCTTGAAGATGCTCATCACAAACCAGTTAGGGCAAATCCATTATGGTTTTGAAACTGGGTGGACGGGTATCCCAGCAATAACTTCTCAGGTGTGCATGCACACCCTAGTTATTTCATCTTACACTTAACTCCACTCTCCTTGGAAGTCCATACCACAGACAGTCACTATTGAAGCCCTGTACAAAAAGACCAGCTTGGCTTCTGCTCAAGATTCCCGAAGCATGTCCTTGTATCATGCAAAAAAAGTATATTTTTCCCCTTCAAAAGTATGATTTTTCTCCATATGCATATATTTTGATTAATTTACATGAGTTCTGCCATTTCATTTCGTTATCTAAAATGTATTTAATTAGATGAATGCCCTAAGGTGGGTCATGTGTGAAGGTTGCTGACATGATATAGAAAATGTAATTGAATGTAAATCCAATTCATTTCAAAACTGAATGCACATTTTAGTCATACTATTTGTTTCATTCAATTTTCAAATACCACCACCAACAAATGATTTCCAGAATCACATGACACCCATATGTGAAGGAGCAGCTGCTCCAGTTAAGATATTTAATGAAGAATAATAGAATCATAGAACTGTAGAGTTGGAAGAGGCCCCAAGGTTCATCTAGTCCAACCCCCTGCAATGCAGGAATCTCAGCTAAAGCATCCATGACAGATGGCCATCCAAGCTCTGCTTAAAAACTTTCAAGGAAGGAGAGTCCACAACCTCTCAAGGGGAGTCCATCAGCTGTTACTGTCAGAATGTTCTTCCTGATGTTTAGTCAGAATCTCTTTTCTTGTAACTTGAAGTCATTGGTTCAAGCCCTGCCCTCCAGAGCAGAAAAAGCATGCTTGTTCCCTCTTCCATTTCACAGATGGCTAATGTTATATCTCCCCTCACTCTCCTCATTTCCAGGCTAAACATACTCAGCTCCTTCAACCATTCCTCATAAGCCTGTTTGCAGATCCTTGATCATTTTGGTTGCCTTCCTCAGCACACATTCCAAGTGTCAACATCCTTCTTAAACTGTGGTGCCCAGAACTGAACACAACATTCCAGGTGTGGTCTGACCAAGGCAGAATAGAGTGGTACTATTCTTCCCTTGATCCAGACACTATACTTCTGTTGAAGCAGCTTATCCTGTGCTTGTTTTGCTCTTTCCTTTTCCCTTAGGTCTTGTATCTATTAGATTGTGAGACTGTGGGCAGGGACTGCCTTATCTTTCCATAACTGCACCACTAGAAGGCAGGTGCTTCATAAGTGCATATTAACAATGACTATTTGAAAACAGCGTGGCTCCCCAAAGGTAATGCAAAATCCCCCCCCCCCCGCCTTGTAAGAGACTATACCTTGTCCGGAAGCCCCCCATTACAATTGCCAATATTTGTATTTATCTAACCTAATTTAATTTATTAATAATATGCCAGCTATAACCATCCATAAAGCAGAGAAAATATTTTTGGATGCGTATCTTCCTTAGAAATGTGTTATTTTTTTTAAAAAAATCTAAGTCTCTGTTTCATTGAGCAATGCCTTGGTCGGAGAAAGAAAAGTCTCATTAGAATAACCAGCAAAGCAGTATTTGGTTAGCTACTGAATGGCCCGCTTCTGTTTTCCTTTCCGCCTAGCGGGAAACTTTGGAAAACGGGCGGCTGATGCTTTGAAACATTACAACACAACGGAGCGGCGCGCGCTTTGTAACTTTTTTATCCGGCTTCTGGCAGCCTCAGCCTTATCCCAAACTTTTATTTTCACCAAAACTTCTTCATTTCCACGGGCTTCGGCACTCGCAGCCCTGCCGGGGACCCGGCTGCAGCCGCCGCCGAGGAGGCTCTCCTTCCGGCTCTCCCTCCCCCGCGCTGGCTTAGCAACCCCGTCGCAACCTCTCGGGTCGCTGGAGTGTGTCAACTCCGGTTTCGAAGGCTGCGCAGGTCGCAACACGCCCGGGAGAGAAGCGCTTCGGTTGGCGGCGAGTGACGCAACGGCCGCGCGCGCGCGCGTGTCAATAGAGCAACCCTGACTCGCAGCAGCACGTGCATGACCTTTATAATTAAATTCCCCGTTTCACAATAAGCGCAATAGAGGCACTCGGGGCGGTGCATTTGCAAAAAGTAATTATGCCGGGGCCTGGCACCGGAGCTCGCTGAGCAGCCGAGGCGTCGTAGCCCACGGGCAGCGTTTCCAAAACACTGCGCGCGTTCACACCCTCCCACACAGACCCGGCGGAGCGGCTTTCAGAGGCGGGCGCCGGGTTCAAGGGCGCAGCGAGGCTCTCCCACTGGGCACTGTGTGTGCTCTGAGGGAAGGAGATTAGCAAAGCCTGTTGTGCACTGTGTGTGTGGGGGGGGGCGCCTTGTTGTGTGAGCGCTTCTGAGGGGGGAGCGTCGTTTTCGCTTATCGCCCAGGGCGGGGTGCCGAGATGGCTCTCCAGCGAGCCGTAACCGAGGAAGGTTTCGGTGTCCTCAGGGCGGGGTGTGTGGGGAGGGAGGGAAGGGGAATCGGGGCGGGGCGCGGCGCGGCCCACGGTGTGGTGGGCGAGTCAAGATGTCCACGTCTGGGCGCTGTAGGGCGATGATGTCAAAGGGGTGGGAGTTTCGCCTCAGGAGGGTGGAGGGCCCTCCCTCAGCGAAGGGGCGGGCACAGCCGCGCCGCGTCTTTGGGGACGGAAAGGTGTTTTGTGTGGAAGGGAGTGGGAGGGGGGCGCTTTGACGACGACGACGACGAGAGGGGGACGCAGCGCACGGAAAGTCCTGCCAACTCGTGGCGAGGCGGGGCGGGCGCGCATGACGCGAGCGCGCACTAAAACCTGACACTCGCCAGCTGTTCGGGCTCCTCCTCGCCCCCTCCCTGCCCCCCTTCCTTCTCCCTCTTTCTCCTCCCCTCCCCCGCGGCGTCGGCGGCTGCTGCTGCTGCCGCCGCCGCCCCAGTGCATTGTGGGCGCAGTCCGTTGTTCATTTGCCATTCGACCTGGGCCGGGGCCTGCTGGGGCGGAAGGGCTGCTGCTGCTGCTGGGGCTGGCGGAGTCGGATCCATTGTGGGGGAGAGCGAGCGCCTGAGGAGAAGGAGGCGGCGGCGGCGGCGGCCACACGGGCTAGAGAGCGCCGGGATAAGATTTCAGCCTCCCCCCCCTCGCCCTTATTCCTTTTTTTTAATTACTCGGGAAGACTGACTGGAACCTAACCGCGAAGGCTCGCTGCCTCCGTCGTCTTTACCCGTCACCGCGGTCGCTTAGGAGGGGAGGGGGGGCGACAGTTGGGCGCGCGGCGGGAAGAGAGAGGGAGGGGGCGCGAGAGCGGTGGGGAGGCAGGCGGGCGGGGGGCGCGCGCGCGCTCGCCCGCCATGTTCGCCGAGATGAACCGCAGGACCTTGGCGTTCCGGGGGGGCGGCCTGGTCAGCGCGGCCGCCGCCGCCGCTGTTGCGGGAGGCGGCGGCCCGACGGCCAACGGGGGCGGCGGCGCGAGCGAGGCCTGGGTCCGCCAGGAGGCCGAGCAGCTGAACGGCCAGGGGGTGGAGGAGGAAGTGGAGCTGGAGACGGTGGAGTTCGATGTGCCTGAGCTGGAGGCCACGGACGCCGCCGGGAAGGACCTCCTGCTCTTGCCCACCACTCCTCCGAACTCGGTGGGCGCCGACGCGCCGGTCGCTGCTGCCCCGGTGGGCCCCATGTTCGCCGAGAGGAACCGCCGGACCTTGGCCTTCCGCGGCGGGGGCTCGGCATCGGCGAACAATGGCTGCGAGGGGGCGGCCTGGCCGCGGCGGCCGTTGAACGGGCGGGGGGCCGGCGGCGGTGGCGAGGAGGAGGACCTGGAGCTCGTGGGCGTGCTAGAGGGGAAAGACCTGGTGCAGGACGGGGGGTCGCTGAGCGACAGCAGCGAGGACGAGGAGGACGGCGAGGGGGGCAGCCTGGGCGATGGCAGCGGCGCCGAGGGCGGCAGCTGCAGCAGCAGCAGGCGGTCCGGGGGAGACGAGGCGGAGGTCAGCAGCGTGGGCGCGGGGGAGGGGGAAAGCATCCAGCACTTCCCGCTGGCGGCCCGGCCCAAGTCCCTCCTGCAGAAGCTGCACGTCTCCTTCCAGAGCGCCTGGCTCAAGGAGTTCCCGTGGCTGCAGTACTGCCAGCAAACCGGACTCGTGTCCTGTGCCTGGTGCGCCGCCGCCGCCTCCACGAACACCTCCGCGGACGGCGGCAGCAACGGCGGCGGAGGGCACGACGAGCTCTGCAAGGGCACTCGCAACTACAAGCGCGCCCTGCTTCTCAGGCACCACATCTCCACCGAGCACCGCCTGAACGAGCCTGTCACTGCTGAGCAGGTCAGTTGAATCAGGGAAGGGAGGGGGGAGCAGTGTTTTCGATGGGGGGGTGGCGGCTGGTGTGGGGGTCAGGGCTGGGGGGGGCTTCTCCTTTGGGGAGTCTCGTGCGAGGCAGCGTGCCCACGTGTGCGAGCTGCTTTAAATGGATTCTCCTCTCCCCTATAGCCTGGGTTTGAGGGCACATTGTACTTTGTTCACCTTCTGTCTCCAGTAAGCAGATTATTCTGCCTTCTGTTTTCAAGCTGACTTGTCTGTTAGTTTTGTTTAGAAGCTTTACCGACTGCCACATAACCTTTTAACATTGTGAGCTGCCATAATGTTTACCTTGTATAATAGCTTCCTGTATGGTAATTACTTGTTTCTCCAATCTATTTCTCCAATGTAAAAGATGGGAAAGACACAAGTAAGGTTCTCCTGGCCAGCAGTAACCTCTGCAGTTGATCCCTGTGGAAATGTAAAGTGCACATTTGTCTTTGTACCACCACATAGGCCCTGGATCAAGATGCATATATGATGCTTTAACACAGAGCGCCCTATGCTTCAAAAACACAAATAACCACAGTTGGAAAAATCTGTAAATGATACTGAAATTTATTTATTGCATTATATCCCACCTTTTTCTCCAAGGAGCTCAATATGATGTACATTGTTCTTTCTGCCCTCATTTAATCCCCACAACAACCCTGTGAAGTAGGTTAGGCTGAGAGGCAGTGACTGGCTCATGGTCACTTAGTGAGCTTCATGGCAGAGTGGGGATTTGAACCCTGGTCCCCCAGATCCTAGTGTAACACTGACCACTACACCACACTAGGTCTAATTGTCTGAAATGAAACTTTGAAGAGTTCTCAGTTTTGTGAAAGGTGTAATTCACCCCCACACAAAGACAGCAGATAGTTTATAAATAGTTCTGAAGGATGCTTTGAGTGGCTTTCATTATCTTCAGTGCAATGGTTATGTGTAGAATATTGATGAAACCAAGTGAGTTGCATAGAAGCTTTTATGCAGGTTTGCAATATTACATTAATTTTTTAGCCTACTCCAATAGGAATATTCTGTATTCCTAGATACTATCAAACTTTAGAAATTCCCTCAGCTTTCCGGATGTAAAACTGATACTGAAATTAGTTGCACATGACACTTTTGCATCTGCAAACCTGGATATAGATGATTAAATGTCTACATAGTATGTTTGGTTCTACATTTATTAAAATAGTGGTGAAGTAGAATTTTTTACATTTCTAGGAATTCAGAATAGCATTTCTAGTTTCATAAAAATAATTTAAGATTGGTTAGGAGAATCAGCAAAGGGATATGTGAATGAAACAGATGCCCATGTACATCTGAATCATGCGGTCATCTGATGGTTGTGCACATTCAAAGTCCCGTTATTAGACGGGACTGGAGCTAGCTTATGGCTAGTGACTTGGCCTAAGGCAAGGGTAGGAGCCCCGGGGCCTCCAGATTTTGTTGCTCCCAGTCAGTATGACGGAAGTTAAACAGCCCAGCAATCAATGTCTGAGGGCCCACAGGTCTTCCATTCCTGGCATAAGACAGCACAAAGATCTTCATAACTGAGAAACTGAAATTGGCCATGTGGAAAACAGTGTTCAAAGTTATGGCAGTTCCACTAAAACTTGCGTGCATATTACAGAATATATGTAACCACAACACAGTCTTTTCCCACCAGTCCATGTCTTGGTGTGAGTGTGCCTCTTACCTCATTTGGGTTAGTAGGGCAGTACTAGAGAGGCTGGAATGGGTATAGGGCTTGTGCATAGGCCGGCTCCAAAACATTCTCATCTGGGGGGCCCCATAAGTAGACTTTCACCCTAAGCCAGCACCTCCCCCCCAAAAAAAATCACTGGTATGTTCTTGCCTCCTTGCCAGAACCAGTGAGTGCTGGACAGATGAGCTGCATCTGACCTTTATCAACACACTCCTGCCTCTTCTCTTCTGGACCAGTTGCAATTGAAGAGGGAGCTGGGGAATGGGCAGCACATTACCTGTTGTTGACAGGTGCTGGGAATGGAGGTGGTTGTTGTGTCTGCCCCCCCCCCCCCCCAATTGGTGGAGAGATGGGAGGGAGAAATAGAGGAAGCAATACTGGCAGTTCCTTTACAACTCCAGTCTCAGGATTAGGGCAGGGAAATCTCTGTACAGGTGCCTAGAGGTAATTTATGAAGCAGAATGTAGACACCTCTGCTTTCCTGAGCTTGGAGCTGGAAATAAGGATTGTTTTCACTGTGTTTGTGCTTTGTTTTTGAAGATGCTTTCCTCAGAACAGTACAATATTTGGTACTTAAGGGGCAAGGTCATAGTAATGATGATTGGCTTTGAAGGCCAGCTTAAATTTGTGACCTTCTCTATTGACTTCTGTCTTCGTGTGCTACTTGTTCCTACTGCTTTTAGCATGGATAGTCACTTAGGCTTTAAGCACTATTGAATAAATGCCTTTTCAATGTTATAAACTTCTAGGTTTTCCTGCTTGAAACTTTTGTGCTGGAAAAAGGACAGTATGCCTTTCAAACACCCAGAGCTTGGTTTGGTGCTTTCTATGCACTGTGCATCTTTTCAGTCTTTTAACTATAGAATTCTTCCCTGTGATTAAAGGAAAGGAAATATTCACTGGTGGCTGTATTTGTATCAACTTGCTGAAAAACAGCTGAAAAACTGTTTCTCATCTGTAGCAGTACTGATCTTAATGAATAGAGTGTTGGAGACTAGTGAAAGCAATGTGTCCTACAGAGTATGTCCTTAAACATTAGCATTTCAATAGTTAACGTATTCTAATTTCTTTATAACAGCTATTGTATTTCAGCACTGAGATAGTGGTGGGTAACAGCTGTAGTTTCAAGTTTACAGGAGTCTCAGATATGGGAAGTCATTGTTCTGATTCCTTCTAAATGACTTGAATACATTTTGCTTGGGAGATATTTTCCATAAGTCTTATATCTCTTTCTTTCTATTTGAACTTTAGTGGTTATATTTTTCCCTGTAGGTAGAATATCTGGGAAGCCTAACAAATAATTTCCCCCTCAAAGTAAAACATGAGCCGCTCCAATTAGTGTAGTTGTTGCTTTCCTTATTCCATACTTAATTATGTAAAATGCAGAAGTTTTCCTCATAGCCATGCCAGTTGGGCTGATGGGAGTTGTACTCCAAGGCATTGTGAGGGCAACAGATTGAGAAAACTGGTTTAGACTCATGCAGTGGAGTATATGGGGTATAATATTTTAAATAGGCACAGGAAGCTGATCTCTCTTCAGTTTAAGGATCCCGAAAATAGATGTAGGGCGTTAGTCTCCAAATCTCTTGGGCTTGTGTCTGAAGATCTGTTTGAGGATTAGGTTGTTAAGCTAATTAAAATCCTCCCGTTTGCACATCTTATATTTCACCTTGCATTTCACAGACATTTGAGGGAGCAGCAGTATAAAATATCAATCTGAATTTTCTTGTAGAATGTATGGAATCCATTCACTTGTTTCCCTTTGTCAAATGTCTAGGTAAAAACTTTGCCTTGTCTAGAAAAGGTGATGTGTGATTATCACAACAGCACATTACAAAGAAAATTTCATTATGCTTTTTTTAAATGATGATTTTCAGTTATGAGAAGTAAGACAAGTAGGATTTCTGTTCTCTTTCCAGTGTAGCACTTGGAAAAGCGCATGGCACACTTCTGCCTGAATATGTAGGCTTTGTGCTCAGCAGGAGCTAAAGTTCTTTAACTTGAAAACTAAATGATCTTCAGCTTCTGTTACTATCATCTTTGCTTCTAAATTTCTAGTGCCTAGGGTTCATGAAGCTGTGTGTTTAGTTAGCTTAGTGTAAAGAACAGACCCAACCCCTTCCCTGTCCATGCATTGTAAACCACTTCAGAAATCAGACACGCAATAACAACAATACTTGTGAAATTGCTTGGGTGAAATCCAGTGTTGCATGGATGAACTTTCCCTTCCTCCTCTCTAGCCTGCACACACAGCAGCCCTTCCTGCTCTGGAGAGTCCCCAATTCTGTATTAGTTTGTGGGGCTGCAGGGGAGAGAAATGGTAAGTCCTACTGCTGTGGGCAGTATCCAGAGAAGTGGATTTCTGGCTGTGCAGGAAAACCTCCCTCTCCTTCCCCCCATGCATTCTCCAGATCTGTTCTGGGGGAACTCCCAGAACACATTTGGGTGCACATGGAGAGGAGAAGGAGAGGAAGTGTCATCGTGCAGCCAGAAATTCTATGGCTAATGAAACTTTGTTGGATACCATTCTCTGTTTGCAGACTGACAATTAAATGTTGACCTTTGGGTACACTAAACATAGCTGTGTTTTATTTAATTATCTATTCTATTCTATTCTATTCTGTCATCCATCATTAAATATTTCCTGGCTGGTTTTTTTTTTTAATTAAACTACAATATATAATATTTAAAAATGTCAGTAATTAATAAAATACAGCAAAAAAAACCAACTCCAGTTTTCTAGCCCAAATATGACTGAGTCACAAGGCTTGTTAGTGGCTGGAAAGCAGAGGTGTGGTATATTTATACCCTGTGCATTTCTAATGAAATTGTACACCTGTGTTTTAATATTATCTATTTTTTATGTAGATGTCTTGGCATACATATCTGGAGAGGTGCAGTGGGGTGTAGCTATCCTGTTTAGCTGAAATTCTAGGGCTCCAGTCTTGTAATTTGTCTCTTGGAAGTAAGCACCATTGAACTTACTGGGACTTGCCTCCAAGACATGTATAGGATTGTGATGTAAGTAACTGTATCACATATTAAAAAGTTAAAATGTAAACTGTAGTGGTCAACAGTGTAGTATAACTGCTAACTTCAGAAATAAAAAATAGATTTTTTAAAAATTAAAAATGTGGAAATCACAGATGAAGACCAGCACTGACATGAAATTATTTATATTGTTTCTATATAATTGGGTGTGAAGAAAATATTTCAAAATCTGCCATAGTTTTAAGTGTCAGCTCTTTGCTGGGATTGAAAATAATCCCATCAGCCTTGTTGACTGTTTACCTTTAAAACGTATGTTGACTTGAGGATTCTGAATGAAAAGGAGCATTTTGTCTTGGAGGGAAAGACTGGTAGAATAGGTTGCAACTTTTTATAGAAAAATATTAAGTATAATCAGAGTTAGAAATCCGCCAGGTGCATTTTGTGACTGGAGCAGGTCTAACTGACCACGTGGAGATCTCTGGACGCCAGATGACATCTCCATCTGGCTGGCCTCTCCAGCTTTCTTAAGCAGGTAAACAGAAGAGCTTATTTATTGTATTTATATCCCACCTTTTTCTCAAAGTAGTTCATGGTTTAAACCCTCCCCCCAGTTAATCTGTACAACAACCCTGTGAGGTAGGTTAAGAGGCTGTGACTGGCCAAAGGTCACCCAGCGAGCTTCATGACTGAGTGGGGATTTGAATCCTAAGCTCCCATGTCTTAGTCCAGCACTTTAACCCTACACCCCCCTGGCTTCCTAGGGTACTACTGCTATGGGGCAGCTATATAAATTAAACAAACAAAATGTCACTTAGAGAAGGATCTGAAATACTTTTTTGGAAGCTTGAATTTGTTTTATTCTGGATTGTTTGATTTGATGTTTTAATGTGTTGTAAACCGCTTTGAGATTTTTGCTTTAAAATATAAAGTGGTATAGAAATGAAAGGAATAATAATAATAAATTTCATTGCATGAAAAAATGGTACCTAGACATTCCATTGTGGCAACTGTAACCTAGAGTTAAGGTGCCATCTTGAGTTTCTAACCCTGTTACCAATTATAGATTTGTACCTTGCCTTTCAATTGATTAAGTTGCATAAGAAATGAACAAATGTAGGTCAGCTTGCAGAAGAAATGAGTAAATATAGGTCTTCCCAAGACCATAGGATTAGGCAGTAAATGGTAGCTCAGCGGTTTTGGCTTGCTGTTGATTTGTCTGCACATTAACCTAGGACCACTGCCTCGCTGATGTGGGGATCCAGGGCACAGCCCTTCAATGGCTGCGCTCGTTTCTCTCTGGTCGGGGACAGAGGGTGGCACTTGAGGGGGGGACTGTCGTTGTGCCACTCCTTGGTGTGTGGAGTGCCGCAGGGTGCGATACTCTCCCTGATGCTTTTCAACATCTTTATGTGCCCCCTCACACAGTTTTTCAGGTTTTTCCCCAGCAAGTTGATACAAATCAACCACCAGTGAATATTTCCAGCTGTGGTTGGATGGTTACATGGGAGCCAGTTGAAGTTAAATCCTTCGAAAACAGAGGTCCTTTGGCTGGGTCAGGACGATATGGGATTGAGGGGCCAACTCCCATCTCCTGCTGGGGCACAATTAGTGCCAGGGCCGTCTGTTAAGAGTTTGGGTGTAATCTTTGACACCTCCCTTTCTATGGAGGCGCAGGTTGCAGATATAACAAAGGCGGTATTTTTTCATCTCCGCCAAGCTAAGCGGTTGGCTCCTTACCTCTCTTGCCCTGACCTAGCCACTGTGATCCACACGACGGTCACCTCCAGGCTTGATTATTGTAACTCACTCTACGTGGGGCTGCCCTTGAGACAGACCCAGAAACTCCAGCAGGTGCAGAATGCCACGGCAAGACTCCTTACGGGGTCCTTGCCACGGGATCACATTCACCCGGTGCTATACCAGCTGCACTGGCTGCCGGTGGAGTACAGGATCAGGTTTAAGGTGCTGGTTTTAACCTTTAAAGCCCTATACGGCCTAGGACCCTTGTACCTATGCGAACGCCTCTCCTGGTATAGTCATACCTCGGGTTGCAAACGTGATCTGTGCGGGAGGCGCGTTCACAACCCGCAACGCTGCGCATGCACGTGATGCGATTCGGCACTTCTGCACATGCACGTGACATCATTTTGCGCTTCTGCACATGCATGAGCACCGAAACCCAGAAGTAACCCGTTCTGGTACTTCCGGATTCGGCACAGTCCGCAACCCGGAAATGCACAACCCACATAACCTGAGGTATGGCTGTACGTCCCACAGAGGACCTTACGGTCTTCAAATAAAAACATCTTGGAGATCCCGGGCCACAGGGAGGTTAGGCTGGCCTTGACCAGAGCTAGGGCTTTTTCTGCCGTGGCCCCGATCTGGTGGAACATTCTGTCACAAGAGACTAGGGCCCTGCAGGACTTGACATCTTTCTGCAGGGCCTGCAAGATGGAGCTGTTCTGCCAGGCCTTTGGTCAAGGCACAGCCTGACCCCCTCTCTCCTTCTGTAATCCTCATAGGACCCTAACACAATGGTTGCCATTAATTTGATTCTGAATTGATTTTAGAATGTATTTTAATTAATTGACTATGTGATTTTATGTACACTGTGCTATTTCTACTTGTTGTTAGCCGCTCTGAGCCTGGCTTTGACCGGGGAGGGCGGGATACAAATAAAAATTTATAACTACTACTACTACTACTTACTGCTTGCTGGATTCTTACAAAGAATTCTGGTATTGGGCAGTCTTTTGGTAATTGATCCAAGTTCAGACATGAGTTGACAATTTGGGATGTCCTGAGCGGTCTTCTTCTTATTCACCATTAGGCTTGCCTGCATCTTCACTAGTTAGCATTCATTATAGTTCAGCATTAGAGCTGCCATGGCATAGTGGTAGTTACTGGTAATCATAGCTTGTTTTAATACAGAGAATGAGCCAGTTTCTAATCCTATTTGGCAGTTGGGCAGGGTTCTGAGCCACTCTTACCACAAGGTATAGCCCGCCCCTTTCCAGGTGCAATCAAGATCTGCTATTGCTCTTCTCGCACCCCACAAATTGGTAATTGGTAACTAAATTTCTAGAAAATACCTTTGGCACATGAGTTTTTAAAGAAGAATTGTTTGGCATGATACTGGTTTAGAATCACTTTTTACAAAGTATAATAGAATTGTAGAGTTGGAAGGGACCTTGAGGATCATCGAGTCCAACCCCCTGCAATGCAGGAATATGCAACTGCCCCACATGGGGATAGTTCTTACATTAATAGTAACTTTTTTCAGGTGCTATATTGACACTGACATCAGGTCTTACTTGTATTTTTGTCGCATGTTCTCCAATATGTATACTGATATTTTAAAAGAAGAAATAAGGTAATCATAAAGACTTAACATGAACGATAATGCATAATAAAACCACTAAATATCTATTGCTCAAGCATGGGGCACTTTGGGAACAAGCCAAAGTCAGGTTTTGGTTGCTGAATCCTGAATTAATTGTGCTCCAATTAACAAATGCATTGCTTACATTGTCATACATTTTCAGCTATATCCTATTACCAGCTGTATCAAGTTATTAGATGATACAGCAGTTACTGTAACTGGGTTCACATCCCAGCCTCTGGCTTTATACCCATCTATCAACATGGGTTTGTGTTGCTAGAGCAACCACCAACTTCTGGTGTGTAGAGCTGCTGCACAGGACAGATTAGGCTAAAAGTGTGCATGACAAAGGTGAAATTGATGTAGCATTTTGCAGCAACTAACAGTTGCCTTCAGGTGAGTATCAAAGGCGTATGTGTGTGCTACGTTACTCTCCCCGCCCCAGTCCTCTTTCTGCCTAAGATACAAAGAGTTCTAGCCCCATTGCTTTTGAGGGAGTGTTAGTTGATACCCATAATTGTGTTAACTGAGATTATTGGTTTGGTAGGCAAAGACAGTGGAATCATCTATACTTTTTCTGGGTGTGTAACTTGTGCAAGGAAGAAAGGCACCACTGACTATTAATTTGTGGGATGGAGGATGAGGGTGAGAGGAGCTCCTCTTGTGAGGGGGCTCTGCTGTGTCAGTAAACTCTGAAACAGGCGCACCTTCAACTTTGGATCCACAGGATCAAAAGCTCCACGGATCACTAAAAGGGCTTCATCCTTGGTTACTCTAGCCTGGAGCTAGTATAGCAAAAATTAATTTAAAAACAGCAGCACATGTGCACCCTGGCCGATGTGGGTCAGCAGGGCTTTGGATGTGCCAGTGGATCTACTGCTCCACTCCTTCCTGGCTCCTTATTATAACTGCTTTGTTAATCAAGATATAAAATTGTCCTATCTATATTTATATAAATATTTCCTCTCCAATTTGTTAGATAGGACTAAGGTGGCAGGCTAGCTAAGAATTCAGCCCATAAATTTTGGAGGAAAGCTTGTGAAAAACCTTGGGTGCAGAGAGAACAGGGAATATATACTTGTTCACTGTGCTAGCTAGGAATGAAGAGAATAGGAGGCTGGAAAGAGATAGGAAAAAATGCTGTTGATTTAGAACACCTGGGAATATTGCTCTCCCCTTTTAGTAGTTCTGTTAGCTAGTATATGTGAGAATTGCTTTGTTGGTGCAAGTGAATGAGGCTTACGAGAGGCCCATTTTGGGCTCTTCTTGGTGTTCCTGTTTTGAATCCATAGTTCCTGGCTTGGAAGGGAAATATTGTAGGCTGTATCATGAGGAGTAAAGAATGGCCAATGGACTTATGCTGGGACTATCTAGAAGTGAAGCAGGGATGAGTAGACACTCCTTGCAGTGTGTGCTTGGATGAGTTTTATTTCTATAACAAAGGATTAATACCTTATTTTGAGGTCATTGGATGAAAGAACTGAGATAATGCTCATCAAATTTGCAGATGACACCAAACTTGGAGGGGTAGCTAACGGTGTTGAATAAAGAATTGGGATTCAATATGACCTTAGCAGAGTGAATGGAGAACTGGGCCCAAACCAACAATGTGAATTTCAGTAGGGACAAAAGTAAGGTTCTGCACTTAGGAAGGCAGAAGCAGTAGCACAAATATAAGATAGGGGGAGACTTGGCTTACTACAGTACATGAGAAAAGGATCTAGGTGTCTTGTGGACCACAAGCTTAACATGAGTCAACAGTGTGATTCAGCAGCAAAAAAAGCTAATGCTGTTCTAGGCTGCATCAACAGAAGTATAGAGTCCAGATCAAGGCAAGTAATAGTCCCTTTTTATTCTGCCTTGGTCACACCACACCTGGAATATCGTGTCCAATTCTGGGCACCACAGTTTAAGAAGGATGTTGACAAACTAGAATGTGCAGAGGAGGGCAATCAAGATGATCAAGGGTTCTGGAAACCAAGTCTTCTGAGGAGCTGTTCAAGGAGTTGAGTATGTTTAGCCTGGAAAAGGGGAGACTGAGAGGAGATATGTAGGCCATCTTCAAATAACTAAAGAGCTGGTGGAAGATGGAGCAAGCTTTTTTTCTCCTGCTCTGGAGGGTAGAACTCAAACCAATGGCTTCAAGTTACAAGAAAGGAGATTCCAACTAAACATCAGGAAGAACATTCTGACAGTAAGAGCTGGTGGACTCCCCTTGAGAGGTTGTGGACTCCCCTTCCTTGGAGGCTTTTAAGCAGAGCTTGGATGGCCATCTGTCATGGATGCTTTAGCTGAGATTTCTGCATTGCAGGGGGTTGAACTAGATGAACCTTGGTGGTCCCTTCCAACTTGTGATTCTAAGTGCAATTGCATTCTTCAGTGAGGGAACAGTGCCTATTTCTTCTAAGCAGCTGGAAACAGCATGAGGTTGTGTCCTTAATATAGCTTATCTGCTTGTTATCAAAGAGGCATTTCTAATCCAGTTGGTAGTAAAGTATATCACAGAGTCAAGAAATAATGAGTTGAAATAGTTGAGAATCCTTGATTTGTGTTGGCTGCATGATACCACTTTTTAAGTGTATGTTTTGTTAAACTGAATGATGGGGCGGCTGTGTGCTGAGCACTAAACAAAATACTTATTTAATTGGGAAGTTAGAAATTAAAAAAAAAATAGCCTTATTCATTTGGAACTTAAAACTAAAAAGTCAGTACTTAGATGCTAACTTCTTAATTTCTTCATTTTCAATTACAGGAATCTGAAGTAACATCGGAATTGGCTAATGAGAGAGATTGTGATTACAACATTAGGCCAAATGAGAACTCTTACTGCTATCAACTATTACAAGAACTAAATGAGCAGAGAAAAAAGGGCATTCTTTGTGATGTTCATATTGTAGTAAGTGGAAAGGTCTTCAGGGCTCACAAAAACATCCTGGTTGCAGGCAGCCGTTTCTTCAAGACTCTATATTGCTTTACAAACAAAGAAAGCCGTAACCAAACCACTGTTACCTACTTAGATGTTGTTGCTGTTCAAGGTTTCTCTGTCATCTTGGACTTCCTATATTCTGGCAACCTTGTGCTTACAAGCCAGAATGCAATTGAAGTAATGTCAGTGGCCAGCTACCTTCAAATGACAGAGGTTGTCCAATCCTGTCGCAATTTTATCAAAGATGCCTTAAATATAAGTATAAAATCAGAAGCCCCAGAAGCTGTCGTTGTGGATTACAATAGAAGGTCTGTTAGCAGGGATGGATTGTCTTCAAGGGATCAGAAAGTTGCTAGTTTTTGGGCCACACGAAATCTTACTAACTTGGCAAGCAGTATAAAAACTGAAAATGATGGCTACTGCATAGATGAGAGCCAATCTGAAAATTACCAAATGCATGATTGGGTCCAGGACAGCTCACCTGAAACGGCTGAAAATGAATCTCAAGGTGAGGGAAAGGTGTTCGTATGGAATGATATGAGCTCACAGGGACAATCGCTTCAAGAACCTGGAAAAGCAAGAAGGAAAAACCAAACTGCTAAAAGGTTTGTTTACAATATACCACCCAATAATGAAGAAACATTAGAAGAATGTGCAGCTACTCAATCATCGGTCCAATATCCAGAAGAAGACTTGCAGTTTATCAAAGAAGAAGCAGGTAAATACTAGTAGCATAGTTATCCTAAGCACCATGGTTTGTTATATTCATTGACTTGTCGTAAGTCTGTTTAGAACAACCTCTCACGTGGAGTAAAATGTGCTGTCTGGGTGTAAACTTGTTCCTCTATAACACACTTTTCCAATTTAGGCTAGTTTAATTTTAAAATTAGATTTACTTTATTGTAGCAACCGCTTTGTTCTGTGTTTTAGAAGTGATACATTTAAGGTAGTGGTGCCAAGGACTCTTAAATAATGCTTCCTTTGCTGTGCTGCTCTGAGACACTCGAGCCTTTTATAAGTAAAAGCGGGAATAGCAGTTGGTTTTATAATTTGATTTAAAATGGGCCAACCCTTAAAGGGAGATGGTGGGACAACCTGACTTTTCAGTGCCACAAAAGGTGTAGATGTTGTTTGCTTCTGAAAGGCTGCTTCCTTTCATAGTTGCCCACTGCTTCAGCATTCTTAAGTCACATAGGTAATTATTTTATATTGGTTATTAAATTTGTTTTTCCAAGATCACATATTTAAGGAGAAATTACTGGATAGGCATCTTAACACCATTTCTGTGTTTTAAATTATAATAATGGTGAAGATTTTGACTTAATGACATGACCAAGATTGTGGAGCAATTTTAAATGTTCTAGCTTTCCAGTCCTATTGTGTTTGCACTTTGTTCTGAATAGGCTACTATTTCATCATATGGGTTCCTGGCATTATAGCTCCTGACAGGGTTCACATTACCACCAAAGACCTTTTTATCTGCAGGGGTGCGGCAGGCTTATGTATTTTTCATTTTTTTGCCAATTAGAACCAGTTTCTAAGAACAAACTTTTGGCTCATGTTAGCATGTTCATTGATTTGGTGTATATTTCCTCATTAGACCAGTTACTTTCATGTCCTACAGAAGATGGAAGAGTCTGAAACACTCAGGAGTACATTGTTTTATATAACAATTATCAGGAAGCATTTGGAGCAGTGGAGTAGAAAAATCTGTAGAAAAGTTTCCAGTATCTTTTTCTCATGCAAAACGTTCTGTGTTATAAATTTTTTAGTAACATTGATTGTCTGTCAGTTGCAAGTCCAGTACAGTGGTACCTTGGTTCTCGAACTTAATCCATTCTGGGAGTCCATTTGATTCCCAAAACTGTTCAAAAACAAAGCCGCGGCTTCCAATTGGCTGCAGGAGCTTCCTGCACTCAAGTGGAAGCCCCATCTGACATTTGGTTTCTGAAAAACATTCGCAAACCAGAACACTTAGAGGTTTATGGCATTGGGAGCCAAGCTTTTCGAGTACCAAGGCACCACTGTATTAGGCAAGCTCCCCAGTTCAACATTAAACATGCTAAATTAGAATAATTTTCTAGGGCCAGAGTGGGGAACCTTGGGCCACAGGGACAAATGCAGCCTTCCAGGTCTCTGTATGTAGCTCTTGAGTCTCTGCCCAGCCACACCCCTCATTCACCCTCCTTCTCACCTTTAAGTGTTCTTGCCTAGCTTGCACGAGTCCTTGCACTCTGATAATACTTCTTCCTTGTCTGGATGGAGGATATGTAAGTGTGTTGAAACTAGCCCATTAGCCATCTGATATCTTGCAATGATCTCTAGAGCTCATGTGAAATCTTCCCTGAGCCAGGTTTTTCTGTCTTAGAAAGAGCTTTTAAGGCAAAGCTTTCCAAACTGTCCTGAAATGTTGTGTTGGCTGCACTGTCATGCAAATGCTCCCCGCTCTCCTCCTCAGGCTGGAAAGGGGTTAGTTAACCTCCAATTTGCTAGTAACACTGAATTACTGTGTTACAAAATGATGCATGTCTACAACGTGTGTCACCAACGTAAAAGGTTTGGAAAGTTCTGTTTTAAGACCTCTTCCTTGCTTACTGGGCTCTGAGAAGGTCTCACACAGGTAGCGATGGTCGTGTGGGGGCAGTTCTGGGGTCGTTCTGGCTATAGGTGATTTCGGCTTTTCGTGCAGTTCCTGGAACCTACCCCCCATGCAAATTGTGAGTCATCTGTACAACACATTTGCTCATATAGTGCTTCTCAGTACACACTCAAAATATTTACTCTTGCTAAATCCTAGGTTGACTTGCCGACTTAACTGCATGAGTATATATTCAGGCCATGATACAAACAGTCCTCAAGAATGAGACTACATTCTTCTGTCCCCTTTATGTTGGAGTATGACCTATCGGAATAGTCTATTTGTATAGTATCTGTCAGTAGCTATTTGTAGTATTGCAACAAACCGCTGTTTATTTTGCATGCCTGCAAAATAAAGATAAAATTAAATCTATCTGTTTTAAATTTAGTTGTTCAGGCTGATGAAATATTCATAGCCAGAAGGGTTCACTCGGGTTTTTAGTAGACAGGCATTTGATACCCTACCCATTTTCTATGGCTATTACATGCTGACTTATTTATTCAGACTAAATGTGTGCTAATTTTTTACCTTTTTTTTTTTTTTTGCTTTTCTTGTTCTGAAAATTGCAAAGCTCATGCAGCTGTGCCTTGAGTGTTCTGTGCATTTAAATGTTTAAATCATTTTCATTTGTACATTCACATGGATATATACAATGATGTAGGTCTTTAAGGGATTCTGTGAGAAAATTAAGCAATTGACATGTAAGATTACTTTCCATGTTGCTATTACTTTTAACTTGAATAATCCATCGTCTTGTACTTTCTTGTTCAGAGATTAGCTTAATATGCAACATCCCACGGTAATATCGGTACCATCATTCTTTCCGTGGTATCTGTCCTTAGGGTAGGTTAAAACGTTTATAGATTCCAGAACACATCAAAAATCTATGAGAAAACTTAAACATTTTTACCCACTGAGCCTGCAAACATTTCCATATCGCCACCAATAGTGACCATAAACTGAATTCTATCAGTGACCACACCTACTGAGGAAAATAATGCCTACTAATCCAGATTTCCAGCCTGAAATATGGAGGTGTAGGTGTGTTTTTTTTATAAAAAAAGAAATATGTTGAGCACAGGAGACAACTGGTATTTAGAGGAGGAATGGGATCTTGTGTCTCATTCTGCTTTGGAGAAAGTCTGAAACAGTTTCTTCTACTTTTAGTCTTTGTATCTGGTGCAAAAGGCAAGTGTTCAGGCAATGGCCATTTTACGCTTGTTCAGTGCACACATGCATTGCTGCAACCCAGAAATGGTTGGGCAAAGGGGTGGGGTGAGGGGGGGCTTCCGTGGGGGGGGCAGGAACTCAACCCCTGCACAAATTGGGGGTTGTCTGTAATTTGTTTTGTTACAAGTGTTTGGTAGCAGTAAGAGAATTGCATTCCATCAGACTTTCTACATATCTTAGCACACAGAGAGAAGAATTATTTAGAAGAAGGGAAATAGTAGCATCTCATTTTATATGTGAGAAACCCACACATTTCTTTCCGAAGAAAAATGGGCAGGACAGTGCTGACCTGAAAGCAAGGACTGATCCACAGCTAAAATTTCTGGACACCTATGTTTTCTGGTGTTTCTAAACAGGGATGACCTCTTCTTAACAATTATTAAGCCCTGGCTGGATAATTCCTACTAATATGTATTTTTGTATGAAAACTAATACATAAATCGGAATCTAATTCTGTGGTGGAGAGATGGCAGGGTCAAACCTATGCCAGTTATAGATTTGTGTGGAGATAATGTTGAAGGATGGGTTAAATGATATGAAGACTTGGAATATTTGGACTGTTGGCCTGATACCAGCTGCTGGTGCATTAGTGTCATGTTCATGGCTAGGAATGGATCATCTTGCTAACTTGGGTTGCATTGCCAACACTTTTTCTGTGTGAGACTACTGAACCTATATTGGCTAGTTCCTGTTTGGGTAAATATTCAGTGCTTAGCAAGGAGGTGATGATTGGGGTTGCTGTGATATGCAGGATACAGTTTTGTGAAGTTGGCTTTCAGTTTCAAATTAATTTTATTTTTCTAGGGATCACACTTAGAATGGAGACTCTGTTACTGATTTGTCCAGTTTGCTGCCTAACAGGCTTCTTGGCTAAATTGTTGAAGGCCTTTGTTGAAAGCCTCAGTAATTTAAATATGATATAGAGGATTTCAACAGGCTTAGATTGAACCTCAAAGAATTGATGTCTGCCTGCCATAGCAAATGAGTGTGGTGTTGCATATTGCTGAGTTTCATTTATATAAATGGGGGAGTGTCTGGGGAGACAGGGATGTAAGAATAATGCCTTCGTTATAGACAGAATGCTACCCAGTCAAGATTTGTATCTTGGACACAATTTCCCTCCTGATGGTTGTGGCTCAAATTAAACCATCTTACCTTGGAAACTTACTGTTCTAAGGAGTTTTTGTGAGCTTTTATAAATAATTTTAGTAGCCTTGTATCTCATCTGGTAAGCCTGTGGGACAGTGAATTTGATGTGGGATATTCACATGATTTCACGGAGATGCTTTCCCCTACATTTGCAGATCCAGGCAGCCCAGTGGCTTACAAGGTGCATACTCATAGTGAAGCAACATAGGTGACAACTGGTGTGCAAACTGCAGGTGATGCACTCCAAAGAGCCAATTTGAAGACCTGTGGTTTCTTCATTGCAAGACAATAAAAGACTGTATAGTCAAATTTTTCAGCACATTTTTTATCCTGAAAAAGCCCCCCTCGGCTTATACTCGAGTGAGGGTCCTTTCGGGCTGCTCCTTCCTCCTCCTCCTTTGCCGCTGTTGGTGGTGGCGGAGGAGGAACAAGCAGCCCGAAAGCAGCCCTTTTGGGCTGTTTGTTCTTCCTCCGCTGCTGCCACCACCACCAGGTTTGTGGTGTGGTGAACCGGCTTATACTCGAGTCAATAAGTTTCCCCAGTTTTTTGTGCTAAAATTAGGTGCCTCAGCTTATATTCGGGTCGGCTTATACTTGAGTATATACGGTAAGTATTTCTGTCACTGTTGCGGCAGCAAAGTACCATCTGCAGTAGCTCTTTTAATTATTAAAGAATTGTTGCCTCAATCTTGGAAAGGATAAAATAAATATATTTCAAGTTGGCAGAAACGTTTGATTTATACTGTTTGGGTAAAATCTAGACTTGCAGTATTAATCATTTTAAAAAGTTTAATCAACTAAAAGTGCCTTAATGAATCAGCAGCAGATTTTTTAAAAATATAAGTACTTATAAAAGCTTTGGATGGCAAGCACCATCTTTAAGAGGCATTATTCCTTCTCAAGGCCAAACTGCATGTGGCATTAACTCTAGAATGCAATAACATGAACATTTTTTATATATAAAAAGTACACTGCTGCAGTAGAGCCTGAGCAGTATTAAGCCATTGAAATTGGTGAACCTAAGACTTAAGTATTGATTTAAGCGGGTCTACTCTTTTAACAGTATTTTCCCACTTGATTTGGTTTACCATTGAATAGAAGTATACTCTGTTGTAGTCAATTGTAGTCCCTAGACCAGCACCTCAGGATCCTCATGCATGATTGCCATTGGAATGATGTTGCCAGGATGAAAGGGTTAAAATATAGTTGTTACCTACTACTACTATTTCTTCCTGTCCATACTATAAAGGAAGCCGAGGGCAGGTAAAAATCATCCCAGGGTAGCTAACAATGACAGTTACAAGCTTAGATTGCTGATAGAAATAGCCGAGGAAAGCAGAGCTAATCCGTTATACAGTATTGAATGTTCCTGGAACAGGACTCAGTTGCCAGAGACAGTGGAAATCAAACTTGGGACTTTGACTTGTGGATCATTAGCTTTACCATAGAATTATGCTTTCTGCTCAAGATCTTACTTGTACTGGCCAATAAGTCAAGTAGGTGTGCCTGTGGGAGTAAGAGGATTTCATATATGGTAAGACTTTTATTGACACTAGTAGCAATCAGTGTTAGAAACTGAGATATGAAAGCTAGGAGCTACATGGCACCTTAAATCTAGGTTATGGGCGCCATAACACAGTGTCTTGGCACACTTTTTTATAACAAGAATGCAAAGCTGAAAATGAATGAACTGCAGATAAAGTCTCATGTTCATTTTTCACATGGTCTAGTCCTCTGAAGACTGCAAAAAACAAAGCCATACTTCCCCTACCCACCCCCCTAATATTCTCACGAGGGTCCCTTCTCCAGTCTTCAAGGCGTGGCTGGAAGTGGGAGGCAGAAAAAGGTCCTCCTTTCCTTCCAGCAGTGGCAGTTTCAAGTCTGACATCTTAGATGCAGTACTGCACCCAGAGCTCCGAAACTCCTAACATTAGTGAAATTCTGTGTCTCAAACTGTGCCTAGAGAACAGTGGGAGTTCCGAACGCTGGTGGCAATATGTTAGGGCAGCGGCATATGGAGAGAAGATGATCCCATGCTGTTGTAGTCTGCTGCATCCTGATTGGTTCTAGGTACATTGACTTCTGAGAGCATTGTGGGAAGCTTACAGTAGCTTGTGGTGAGGGAAGGTATTTAATATAGTGATATTGCTTGGGCTGCAGGTAATGCGGTTAGATCCTGAAATGCAGCTTATTGGGCTGTGCACAAATGACCAGGTACTTTAGCTGAATGCTCAAGTGCACCCCCTTTCCCTTTGCACATTGTGTACAACCATTTTAGTAGGTGTGGCTGTTTAGGTCCAAGTTCATCTGTGGAGGCTGAGTTTCACTTATCTCCCAGGATGAATTAGTTTCAGTTGCAGATCTACTATCTGTTTGCTGCTTGGATTTTCTCTTGAATGTGGTAGGTGGGAATGACTGCTGAGGAGTTTTATTTGATAGTGTGCCTGTAATGTAAAACCACAAGTGCTTAGTGTGGTGAGGACTTCAGGAGAGAGTTTCTGTTGTTCCTGCCATATTTTAGATCCTTTTTGATAGCACCTCTTCTGCTACCAGCTTTGGGGGAGAAATGTTGGGTAAATGCAGGTCCTTCCGAAACTGTTACTACTTCCTCACTTGCTACAATTTCTATGAGTCTTTATTTTATTTGATTGCCTGTATGCAACCTGGCATGCCTTTGGGAGGAAGATCAGCATGAAAACGTAACAAATGAAAAGCTATAGGGAGTTCTTTGTCCTTGCAACCCTACCATAAAAAATGGATTGTGGAAAGTCACTTTGGTTTTGTTTTTCATCAATCTGTGCTTGCCTGCCACAATATTGTGGCAGTACAGGATGTCAGGCTGTTCCTCTGAGCGGGTAAAGAAATCTGTCTAGCCACCGACAGTGACGTACAGTTTGTTTCACTACCCACCCACCTTCACCTGTTGCAGGGTTTGTACTCACGCTTAGCTAAATGCCAGTGCATGACCACTGTGCCTGTGCAGCAGTATACAAGTCTCACGACTTCACAGTGGCTTCTGCCAAAGATAGAATTTTTTAAAAAATGTCTTCATTTAAAATAATATCTACTATTCTTTACAGGCTACTGTGTAGATAAAGTAATCATGTGTACTTAATATTTTTAATATAATTTTCTCCTATAACATCTTTCAACAGGTACCTCAAATGATTTCAAGTTTGGAATGTTTCCTGGTATCTCAAGTGATTTCAAGTTTGGATTGTTACCAGGTTCTTCAAACGATTTCAAGTATGGCTTGTTGCCTGAATCCTGGCCAAAAGAAACCTGGGAAAATGGCAAGTATTAAGTATCTATGCAATTACTCTTCTTATATTTGTGATTTCTAACTTTCACCAGGAAGCAAAATAACTGTCTTACTACAGTGGTGCCCTGGGTTACATACACTTCAGGTTACAGACTCTGCTAACCCAGAAATAGTACATCGGGTTAAGAACTTTGCTTCAGGTTGAGAACAGAAATCGCACAATGGCGGTGCAGCGGCAGTGGGAGGCCCCATTAGCTAAAGTGGTGCTTCAGGTTGAGAACAGTTTCAGGTTAAGAACAGACCTCCGGAGCGAATTAAGTACTTAACCCAAGGTACCACTGTATTAGCTTTCTCATAAACTATTTGCTCATAGACAGTTTCTATGATACTTGGGAACTTTTTTCTGTCTGTTGTTGAACTACAATGTTGCTTTAATCTTGTTCTCCATTTGAAGTCACTAGGTGGCACTGGTGACCACCAGCTCTGAAATATGGTCTCTCACAATAATATTTGGGAGTAGTCACTGCTTGCAGAAACAGCTAACACTTGCAGGAATAATTGATTAATAGTGAAAGAGCAGATAGAGATGGCCAGTGGTGAGTAGAAAAGTTTCAGTCTCTGCCCAGACAAGTGAGACAGTGGGGATGCAGATCTCCCCTCGCTTATAGGATCTGAGATGGAGCAATGGTGAGCTTGGAGACTACATGCCTGCGTGTTGTGCCCCTATGTATGTGGTATGCATGTGTAATGCTGCTCTCAGGCTGAATTGGTCAGCCATGTCTGATACACATATTCCATTCAGTTTTTAGGAAGGTGCAGGTAAAGCCCAAGAGAAGAGCATTGCATTGGTATTCTTTCATCTGATATGCAAGCCAGAACTAAAACAGGGTCAACAGATATTATTAAGTCTCCAAGTTCATAGAATTGTAGAGTTGGAAGTGACCCTGAGGGTCATCTAGTCCAACCCCCTGCAAGGCAGGAATCTTGGCTAAAGCATCCATGAGAGATGGCCATGCAATATTTGCTTAAAAACTTCCAAGGAAGGAGAGTCCACAAGCACTGGAAGGAGTCTGTTCCACTGTCAAACAGCTCTTCAGAAAGTTCTTCCTGATGTTTAGTTGGAATCCCCTTTCTTGTAACTTGAAGCCATTAGTTCCAGTGCAAGAGAAAACCTGCTTGTTTACTCTTGTGACAGCCCTTGAGATATTTGAAGATGACTATCGTATCTCCTCCCAGTCTCTTTTCCAGGTTAAACATACCCAACTACTTCAACCGCTCCTCATAAGGTTTGGTTTCCAGAACTCTTGATCATCTTGATTCCCCTCCTCTGCACATTCTAGTTTGTCAACATCCTTCTTAAATTGTCATGCCTAGAACTGTACACAGCATTCCAGGTGTGGTGTGACCAAGGCAGAATAAAGTGAGACTATTACTTGCCTTGATGTGGACTCTATACTTCTGTTGATGCAGCCTAGAATAGCATTAGGTTTTTTTTGCTGCTTCATCACACTGATGACTCACGTTAATCTTGTGGTCCACTAAGACCCCTAGATCCTTTTCACATGTACTGCTAGTAAGCCATGTGTCACCCACCTTATATTTGTGCACCTGGTTCTTCCTGCCTAAGTGCAGAACCTTACATTTGTCCCTACTGAAATTCATTTTGTTAGTTTCTGCCCAGTTCTCCAACCTGTTGTCATCTTGAATCTTGATTCTGTCTTCAGCAGCATTAGCTACCCCCTCCGAGTTTGGTGTCATCTGCAAATATGATGAGCATCCTTTCAATTCCTTCATCCGAGTCATTTATAAAGACGTTGAACAACAACAGGCCCAGGACAGAACCCCGTGACACCTCACTTGCCCTTTTTTTCCAGGTTCATAAGGAATCATTAATGAGCACTCTTTGGGTTCAGTCTATCAACCAGCTAGAAATCGCCTTAACAGCCCATTTTACCATGATATCCTGTGCAAGAACATCATGGGGGACTTTGTCAGAAATCAAGATATACTATGTCCAAAGCATTCCCTTGATCCATCAAGCCTGTAACACTCTGTATAAGAAAAAGAAATGAGACTCATCTGGTGTGACTTGTTTTTGAGAAACTCATACTGACTCTTAGTAATCAAGTTGGATAACATCTCCAGTGTCACTGAGGCACCAAAAAACAAGTGTTGTTATTGCATCCAGAATTGATGGTGGACAAAGAGTGCCTGAAGTGTGAAACTCTTCTATTTAGAGAAGGGGGAAGAAGAGAAGAGGCAAAGAAGCCAGAGAACTCCAGAGAAACCCAACTTTCTACCTAAGGGTAGATATTCAGGCCGAATTTGAGATGGTTCTCTTCTCTGGATATGTCTTGAAGATTTTTGACCCTGCCTTCTGACTTACTCCTTTCCCATCTGCTCTCCTACAGGAATAATGATAATAATAACCAACTACAAAAGATTTCAGTAACATCTGCATATTGGTCATGAAGCACTTTTTGTGTGTTGCTATATTATCGGTTGATATTTGTATGGTCACCATGTCTTTTTTCTTGTATATGATTCTTCTGCGTTTATAGGGCTGTCTTCAACTAGATGTACTCTGGGAAGACATGTTGAATCAGTGGACATGACCAACTGCTAAGTGTCAAATTGCTACTTATTAAATTTGTTTGTGTTTGGATTTTTAGGTGACTCTTCTTTAATCATGAACAAACTGAAATGTCCACACTGTAACTACGTAGCCAAATACAGAAGAACACTAAAGAGACATTTGCTCATTCATACAGGAGTGAGATCTTTCAGCTGTGACATTTGTGGAAAGCTATTTACTCGTAGAGAACATGTAAAAAGGCATTCCTTGGTATGTAACAGCTTTAAATTACTATAGTGAACTGTTGAGGAGAGCTTGGTGTGGTGGATAATAATTTTTCCTTGTCTATAATTCTTCAATCTAATGTGTTTAACAGTGTAATCCTAACCATATCTACTCAAAAGCAAGTCCTGTTGAATTCAGTGGGGCTTACTCCCCAGTAAATGGGGTTAGGGTTGCAGACTTCTGCCAAATTCACGCACAGTTGCAACATTCACTTTCTGATACCTTGAGCTTTCAGGTCATTGCCCTGTCATAATGTTTTAGAGAGTAGTGTCATAGGGTTGTCATGCAGGGCTGGGGAGAGGGAATTGTCTTTCTTCCTCTGCAGCTCTGGGGCTGGAAAGAAGGCTCAGGCTTGTGTTACTTGTCTAAAACTGTCTGAGCGTTCACTGTAGTAAGTAATATTGGTGCACACTGGCAATAAGACAGCTAAGCTGTTCTGCTTGTAATGAAATTGTGTTTTAATTACTTGTATTTCCAGAAAGTTGCTTTCTGGTTTTGATACTTTTCTAAATCACTGCCCAGGAATAGCATAGTTAAACATAAACTCTGGATTCAGTAAGGAATAGAAGTGTTTTTGTAGTTTAAGTCAGGTACCTAGTATAACAATGACAATAGCTATTGTAGTTACAGAGGTGACTCTCAACTTATATGAGAGTTATGTTATGGGGATGGTACGCAAAGCCAAAATAATGTACAGTCAAGGCACATTGGGTTCAAGGTGGGTGAGATTGCCAAAGTCTTTTCCCCATAAACTCTCCCTCTTTAAAATATTTTTTTTAAAAAAATTCCAGGCACGTAAAGCTGAATGCTTGAACGTTAAATGTACGTAAGTTTTGAGTTAACTGTACTACAGAAACACTGGTGTATTTCTGATGTCTTGTGAAATTCAACATTTTGGGTCAACTATTAATAGTTCGAGTTCATGCTTTGAAAGAGTTAATACAAAATGTGTGAAACTATAATTTGGATTAATAGCAGTGGTCAAAGCAAATTGTGATTGATATGAAACATAAGTGACTTATTGACACTGATTCCTCTTGTGCAGGTTCATAAAAAGGATAAAAAGTACAAATGTATGGTGTGTAAGAAGATTTTCATGCTAGCAGCCAGTGTTGGAATAAGACATGGATCTCGACGTTATGGTGTGTGCGTTGACTGTGCAGATAAATCTCAACCAGGAGGGCAAGAAGGAGTAGACCAGGTACAGGACACAGATTTTCCTAGAGATGAAGAGTTTGAAGAAAATGAAGTGGGGGAGGCTGACGAAGAGCTGCCTGATGATGTAGAAGAACAGAACGACCAGACTCGATGGGATGAATCTGGGGAAGTCTCTGTGCCTTTAGAAGACTGAGGTGGCTTGATCTTCTTAAGATGCTTTATTTGGACGTCACATGGATTGACCATGTTGAATTTTTGGACTGAAGGCTTGGAAACATGGTACAGGCTGGATGGAAGTTATGTTGCTGTGAAAATCGTAGGGTCAAAGCCTTAGAGCAAAAAAAGGATTATTAATTTTTTTAAGATATTTGCACAGGACTGTAAAGCATACAGCCATTTGGTTGAATTATAGAGTCCTCACATCTACAGTCAATTATCAAAAGAAATGTATTTTTTATTATTTATAGGATATAGCTATTTGGGTCCTAATCAAGCATAGTAATAACTGTGCTTGTGTTACACATCCATGTGTTCTTTAACACGAATGAAGCAAATTGCAATCTTTGGAGTTGACTCCATTGAGATTCCAATCATAGTTTGTGAACAAAATGCAGCTAATTTGGGCTAGCGGCTCATGTTTCCTCAAAGGGGATTTTGCTGCACCTCCCTTGCCTTCCCCTCAATGGTTTAAATATCAGCATCTTGATGACATGAAGCTAAGTCTTTTAGTTTTGTCAGGATGTGGTTTAGCTGACAAGTCCTGGAGAACTTAATCATTGATATTTAATTTACTGACTTTCTGGTTTTTGATATCTTGAGTTTGCATAAAGCTACTTTTCACCAAAAATACAATAATGACTTAAAGCTACAAGGAGGATTGTGATTGGAATGAAGTAAATTTCTCCTTGTCACTTAAATAACTTTATATTAGACACTTTCTGGCATGGCTACCCATGTTTTAATTTATGTTTTCTTAGCACTATTCCTATTGGCTATCATTTTTATTCACTACTGTATACCTCAGTCCATCACAAAGCATAGAGTCCTAGAATCTGAGGAGTGTCACTGAAGTAAATGTAATTGGCTTTTTTTTTTTTTTTTTTTTTGTTTGTTTAAATAGTTCAACCCAGTTTGTCTGCTTTTGTCTATTTTTGTTATGTGGAAAATTAGACATGAGGCTGTCATTTTTCTTTCTTTTTTGTGCCCCATTGCTCTTCATTAAAATGAACACAAAATGAACTTTTGCTTCTCTCCTATTTTGGGGGTTCTTTTATATACCAAACTACATTTTAATTGGCAGCTTAATTTCCTGGAACTTTTTTTTTTTAAAAAAAAATGGTATTTGTTAGTATAACTGCTAGAGCTATTTATCCCCAATGCTCTTTGCTTCTGTTTTTGGATGAGATATTGAAACTTGAATTTTTGTAGCCATAAATCTTTTCTAAACTTGTTATATTGTACCAATGATTTCAGGCCTTTTTCTGAGGGAAGGGAGGGTATTGCACCTTTTTATGCTTAGAATTCTCAATTTCAACTAGCCTGAATGCAAGTGAGCTACCTGAATGCTACCTGCATTCAATATATTTCTATGTCACAATGAATAAATATGCACAGCATTTACCATAACACATAGCTAGGCCAGTGTGATAGTACTGTATTATATAAGTTGAGGGGTCACCATATTTGAGTTTAACTTTAAAATGAGTATATTTTCCTATTTTATATCTGATAACTAAATTATGGTAGTTGTGTGGTAAACTTAATTGCTTTGACAGATGGAATCTTAATGGTGCTCCATCTGATTGAAGTAGATATATATATATATATATATATATATTTAAAGAGACGGCTTTATTATCCCTTCTTTCAATACAACAATGGCTTAATGTTAGACACTGTTTCTGCAGGATGAAACAGAGATTATATGGGTATTAAAATGTATAACCTTTTCTATCCAAAACCTTCATTGGTAGAATCCACATCACTGTAAACCTGACAGATGGGTAGCTCTTGCGTTTTACTTTTAAAAAACTGAATACATCTTATTCTCGTTCTAGACTGAAATGAGTAATGTGTAATTCTGGTGGGGTCCAAAGTAGAAAATAGTGGGCAAAGATAATATGAATGGGAAGTATTTTAAACGTTAAGTAAATGTTCTGCTCTGTGAATATGTAAGTTATAGTATAAAGATTCTTCCTCCCCATTTATTCCCCTTAAAATAGTTTACAATTGGTAGATCTATATATATATAAAAAGATATATATATATATATATCCAAAATCCACCTAAATCTGCTTTATTAGCGCATACTACTCACTTAATGCTTAAACTGGACCTGGCTTTACATTCTTAATGTATTTTACTTATTCTCTTGAAACCGAATCTCCTTTTGCTACTTAAATCATTTATGTATATCTGGTAAATTATGACCAAATTTGTTGTTAGATTGCATACAGTAAATTGAAATATACACTTGGTACACTACAGAATTGTTGTGCTTTTTGTTCGGGTTATATTTTTTGGACAAAATTTTACAGTAGACATATTTAAACTTATGTTGGCCTCAGATTAATTATTTGGATCCTTGGTCGAGTCTTTTAATAGTGTGTCTCAAAGTGTTGTCTTATGTTGTTGCTTGTTTCGAAATACGCTGTCTCTTTAGCATTGTCAGGATTATTTTATTGGAATAAGCAGCCAAAACCTGAGCATCTCAGACCTCTATGCTAGAATCTATAATTCTCTTGGTCAAGTGAAATGTTAATCAAAAAGTCATTTAGAATATGTCTAATCATTTGACTTCTGAAAAAGGTTTTCTTACTACTTTTAGAAACCAGCGCATCAGTTCTCCTCACACTTTTGGTTTTGAAGTCAATTTTAATTTTTAAATTGCTTTCTGGAAAGTGATTATACATTTAGAGTAAGGTACAAATTCTCCAAAAACTTTTGGCTCTGATCATGTATAGACATCTTGGTTTAACAACAGACAAGCTAAACACCTTTCAGTCATGTATGTCATTAGCACTTTTTGTTAGAGAAGTTTGTGTATCCAGAAATTCTATGCGTGTGCTTAAAACAGTGTTTCCCAACCTTGGGCCTCCAGATGTTTTTGGCCTACAACTCCCATCATCCCTAGCTAGCAAGACCAGTGGTCAGGGATGATGGGAATTGTAGTTCAAAAACAGCTGGAGGCCCAAGGTTGAGAAACACTGGCTTAAAACATAACCTAACGGCCACTTTTTCTAAAATTTCTATGCTCTTGTACATGGTATTACACTCAAGTCTTGTATTTCTTTGTCCATGATTATAAGCCATTTGAAGAAAAATTCTGATGGCCACTAAATGGTGGGTACATGTATACAATTATTGTTTGTGCTGTTGAAAGATCATGTCTAGAACTAGCATTGCTAAAGGGTGCCATTCATGCTCCCCTCCCCTCAGTGCAGTTATATGTTAGCACATGCCACATAACCAAAGGCCTGGTTAAAACTAACCCTCTACAGCTTCTCTAGAAAATGAAAGAATTTGATTCAGCGTATTGATTAATTCCATTGAGTACCCTGACGAAATCTACCCTCTCCAGAGTCATTTGAAATTATTTGCAGAAGAGGTAGTGTCCCAAGAGCTGCAACTCCCCTTTACCCCATTTTACATGTTTTCCAGGAACTATTGTGTGAAGACAACTTGGATATCTAACTTTTTGCTTCCTCCCTCTAGAGCAGGGTGTCATTAATTTATCGACTGCTGTCCCTTTGTCTAAGGCAATTCAGTGTGGAATCATAATCTGGATGAACGAGGTTTCTAATTTTACAATGGTAATGGAAGTTCTTACTGCCAATAAGGATACAATGCAGATTCCATTTGTTCATTTAGGACTAATGAATTCATAAAACATTTCCTGTACACTAGTTGAATGTTGGTCACTGAAAGGGCTTTAAAAAAATACCTTGATGCCATTCTCTGATTAGCTGAGGATATGCTAATGACTACTTTCTTTCTTTTTAGACTGCAACTGAGGTCTATTTTTATTCATATCTGAATATTATCTTTGTAAGAATATGGCCTAAACAAAATTTATCAAGTGGCACAACATGCAGCTTTTCAATTTGAGCAAATCTAGAAATATGAGTTAAAGTAACAGCAGAAAAGAATGACTGCTTCCCAGAGTTAGCTCATTGATGCTCTGTTTGCTGTTAATATATTGGAGAATTCTTTCCATTTTTCTTTCTGCAGAATAGATGCCGTATCGACTTGAGATTGCAAACTGTTGAGGTCACAGGACAAGCTGTTAACATGGCTGTGCAGAAAACTGAAATCCTTTTCCTTTTCAGCAATCTGGATAATGGGAAAAGACATGTTAATTTTGAAACAGCAATAAAACTCTGCTCAAAAATCAGTCTTCATCTTTGACTGCTGACTGCATATATAAATATGTATAAAATGGTTGATGAGCATTTGACTCACTGAAAAGTTTGCTTTTGCAAAAACAACAACAACATGCAGTAGTTCTAGCCCATAAGGTGGTGGTGGGGATGTTTACAGTCTTGCACTACACAATCATCTATATTGAGTGGTCAGTCCAAATGTAGTTCTTCCTAAAGCGTTCCGGGTAAGTAATTGGTGGTTCTACATAAGACACATGCCTTCCTCTCCACTAAGTATCTTGTCACTTACTACAATGTAGCACCTTAAACACAACACCAATTTGTGGCATACAATGTATCTGAAGAAGATTGCTCTCACTTTTGAAAACTTACGCTACAATAAATGTGTTCCTTTTTAAAACACTACCAGAGTTGTTGCTGACCAACATAGTTATAACTCTGGAATTTATTGCCATTGTGGACTTCAGATTTTCTTTTGGGGTGGGAGAGAACTTACCAACAATGGAGTTAGTAATTTGGACATATCTCCAAAGAACATTTAGTCTCCCAACAACTTTGTGACATAAGGGTGTGAACCAGGGGGGAAAGAGACTTGTGTCAGACTTCTCATATTGAGCGGAATTGTAGAGTTGGAAAGGACAATGAGGCACTTATCTAGTCCAATCCCCTGCAGTGCAGAAATCTTTGCCCAATGTGGGGCAAGAAGCCATCACCCTGGTGTTAAGGGTCTCATGCTCTACTGTGTAATGACATAGGTCTGGATTCCTTGCAAACGAGGCCAGTAAGACTAACCTAGGGAAAATGAGCCTTAACAGTCACTTCACAAAGGTAAATCTCTATTCTTTATCAAGGAATGCTGAATTCTGTGACTATAAGTTATGCCAATTTTATCCGGATTTTCCTAATCATGGGGAGTGGAAAAGTTAGGTACAGCACTGATGTTGATACCTCTGACACCTGGATGTCCTGTTGATTATCAGGTTTCTGAGTTTTAACCAAGTGTTGCTTACATACTTCAAAACTGGTTCAGTTTGCAGGTCCATGTAATGCAGCATTGTTTCCCATAGTGGTGTACCAGATACCTTTGGGAAGCCCGCAGCATAACATTATTTTTATGATTTACTATATGTACCGCTCCCAGTGGTTTGACTTCACCCCCAAAGGTTCACTCCTCCATTGTCTCCCAAGACATACTGATGTCAACAACTAGATATATCGGGCACTTTTTACAGTTAAGTGTCTCAAGGCAACTTACAGAATATTACAGCTAAATAAAAAAGCAATAAAACAGGTCCTAAAGTGCTTATGCAAGGTATATATAAAAAGAATAAATGCCATCCAGCCCACTTAAAAGCATCAGCCATAAAAGGATGAGCCACAATGTTCCCTGCCAAATTAATGGCCAAAGGCCTGGCTAAATAATGTTTTTGCCTGGTAGCTTTAAAGTAGACAGCCATGTTGCCTGGGAGAGTATTCCAGAAGTGGGAAGCCACCATTGGAATGGCCACTTCTGTGACATGAAGGCTTCTCCCAAGTCTTTCCCAATATCTGGTACAGAGTTGCATCTTTTCTGTGGAACTTCCAGGCTCAAAGAACCATCATGACTAAGTGGCTATTATAAACTTGATGTGATTCCTTGACAAACCATTTTGGGGCCAGAGAGATATATGAATAGATAGCCACATTTTGCATGTTTTCTGTTGAACAGCCATTTGAGGGGTGTTGGGCTTTCTCTGAGTAAGGAAATACATACGCCTTTGTCTCCACTAAAGATAGTGAAGGGGAGCTAAAACTTTTGTGAGAGCTGAGAGAGTTCTGCAAATAACAGGTTCTCTCAGTTGCCATTGATAGGGGGATCGAAACCTGTAAGTAGAAAGGAAGTAAGACAGCTCCTTCGAAAACAGACTTCTCCTACTCAATATGCTGATATATTGGAGTTTAGTTCAAGGGAGAAGGTGCAGTTCCCATTAGGGCTGTAAGGGAAAGAGTGTGCTGTGGCAGTGCAGGAATGGCAAGTCCGACAACTCTACTGCCTCCACTTTCATCCTCAACCGCCACTAGTCCCTCTGGCCTTAAGATGCTGCTGGTGCATGCTAGGTTGGCCAATGGAAAGGTCATAAACCAACTGTAACGTAATCCTGGAAGAATTTGCCAAACCTATGGTTAACTGATCTGGTGGGATGAAGTGATCAGTGTAAAATCTCATCGATGTGGTCAGGTGCAGCTGAGAGCGGGGGAGTCAGAGTGGCTTCGGCCTGTGACAGTATGGGTAAACCTTTTGCTCCTCCAGGTGTCCCATCAGCGCTAGCAAACAGCCAACAGGCAGCGATAATGGAAGTTTTTGTTCAGCAACATCTGGAAGGCCACAGGTTGCCCACATCCGTGGGATAGCTCTCGGTAGAGCATGAGACGTCATTTCAGGGTTGTTAGTTTAAGCCCCCTGTTGGGAAAAAAGATTTGGTCCTGTCCGACTCTACAGTTCTATGATTCTTTTGGGTCCATAAGGATTCCACTACCCTTGTCAGATGCCCTGTGCCAACAGTCAGTTTTGAACCTGGGATTGGGGGCCCTAGATAGGATGGAGATTTTCTTGGCATACTGTCCATGCTACTATCAAGTTTTCCTGCACAAACTGATGGGCATGGTCTTTGAGGTGGTGGTGGTGAGGACTCCCAAGGCTTTAGTCTTGGGACTTGGAACATACATGCTGAGGCTGCCTTGTCCTGTATGGCATAAGATGAATACCACACACCTCTCAATATATAGACCAGTGCATGCATCGGGACATGAACTGAACTTTTATCTTCTGTACTGGTTTAGGGGACAATGATGGGAGGAACTAGAAATGGCTCAGTAGTCACAGATTATCTGAATATTTGACCTATTAGGCACTCCTAGCCCTTGCAGGGGACGCAGGTGGGGACGCAGGTGGCGCTGTGGGTTAAAGCCTCAGCGCCTAGGACTTGCCGATCGAAAGGTCGGCGGTTCGAATCCCTGTGGCGGGGTGCGCTCCCGCTGCTCGGTCCCAGCGCTTGCCAACCTAGCAGTTCGAAAGCACCTCCGGGTGCAAGTAGATAAATAGGGACCGCTTACCAGCGGGAAGGTAAACGGCGTTTCCGTGTGCGGCTCTGGCTCGCCAGAGCAGCGATGTCACGCTGGCCACGTGACCCGGAAGTGTCTCCGGACAGCGCTGGCCCTTGGCCTCTTAAGTGAGATGGGCGCACAACCCCAGAGTCTGTCAAGACTGGCCCGTACGGGCAGGGGTACCTTTACCTTTACCTTTAGCCCTTGCAGGGATTTAGATGGGTTTCCTGCAGTTTAGCTGGTAGTTCTACTGAGGCCTGACCTCTGGGAATGGTGAGGTGACCCAGGTGATCAACAATCACTCCTAAGTATATTCACCCAAATTGTAGTGTCGCCTTGTTCTGAGCAGCTGAGGGATATGAAGCAATTGGGTTGACAACTAGAGCACAGGTGGCAAAAAAATAAAAAAAGTGTGATTAAGCTCAGGTAAGAAACTTACTCTGTGATGGTGGCAAAGATATCTTTCTTCCTGGCCACCAGGAAAGCCAGCAGAGGTTTTTCTGAGGGGTGAGAAGCCTGCTTTCTAGGCTTGTGGCATCAGCTAGAACCAGCAAAAGGCCAGCTGTGACCAACTGGCATAACATTTGGTAGGCAAGATCACTTGCATTTATTCTGACTTGGATGCCATACTTTTGATAGAGGAGTTAAAGTGGTTGGAGCCCTTTAATTGATGCTGGTTTTATATGGCTAAAATAAATTGTCCTGGCAAGTGCACAAATACAAATGCAGTGCTTTAATGACAACAGCAAGCCGTGACTTGGCAAGTTCTTATTTGCTCTTTTGCTTGCACACAGTCTCACAATTTGGTCAACATCCTCCAAAGTGAATAAATTACAGCAGCTTCCTAACAAGCACTCACACCTGGAGGTTGTTACGTTATCAGTAGGCTGGGAGAATCCTTGATAAAGTCACATGTCAGCTCCTTGCCTCTCCTCCACAATGAGATAGTTTTTGTCCTTTTATTTTCCACTTCCACCAAAGGTTCACTTACATTTTGCAACTGTAAGTATAAATTACATTAATATCCTATGGCTTTTTAAATAGGTGGGGGCGGTGGTTATTGGTTTGTTTTTGTTTTATGTATTGGGGGTTTTCATTTTGTATTTTTCTGTTGTGAACCACCCTGGGATCTTCAGATGAAGGGCAGTATACAAATTTAATATATAAAAATAATGATGATGTTGGCAAATTCTATACTCAAAGCAAGGAGAGCTCTCACATGTCTCGTCTGCCTGCTACTTTTATATTCCACACTTCAGTTTTAACTCTCACCTATATTTTTATTTAGAATGTACCTAATGCTGATATATAGCACTGCTTCACATGGGTGTAGCCAAGTTGGGGGGGGGCAAGGAGCAGCTGCCCCCCATCAAGTAAAACAATAGAAATAACTGATTGGTCAATCATGTTGGTTCTGTCCTCCCAACAAAAGTCTGGGGCCCCCCTACGCCCATGCTGTTTTATATTTTTATTTCGTAAATTGCTTTGAAAAGTTTGGTACCTTCTTTAAAGGTGGTATACAAATGTGGATTTTTTAAAGGGACATAAATAGATGCTCTCCCTGCCCCTGATATAATGCAGTTGCAATGGTATCGATAGTAGCTTTCCTTCCCTGGCAAAAAAAAGCAGTTAGGTGGGAGATTTTCCCAGAAGTGCAGCAGAGAAAGGGTTATTAAACACTCTGTGATACACCACAGTCTCAGTTCTGATTCTAACCCCCCCCCCCCCCCGGCCAGCTGCTAGGAAATACAATCACACGCCTCACAAAATGGTCTCAGTTGTGGCCTGAGGTCAATGGCCATTCCCGTGTTTTGTGCCGGTGCATGTGTTGCATGAAGAGTTAGATGGAGGTGGAAGCTCACTTGTGCTGGGAGTGCAGGCTAAAAAATAAATGCTGTTTGAGAAGTGCACAGATAAACTTACCTCTTTATGCAAGTGAGCAATGTGCTCTACCAAATGAGTCTTTTCTCTTTGCAGCTTGGAATTTTCCAGTTGAACTTTGCCACGTCTCTTTTCCAAATCTATTATCTGCGACTGAAGCAGCTGCCCATTCTGATCCATAGATTTCTTTTCTTGCTGGAGGTGAAGTACCTATTTACCAATGGCTTCTATTAGCATTGATTAATGCCTAGGCATTGCTCTAATTTTAATTCCCCCTGCCCTGGTAACTCACTGTAGCATCACAGGCTTCGTGTGCATGGGATTAAGCAAGTGTGTTTAGAAGAGAGCTGGGGCTACTGCTATAATGCCAACCTTTTCCTTAGCAATAGGGTGTTCTTTCAGGCTATTGTAACATTAGGACAGTTGCTTTTCTCTTAGGGTTGTACTCAACTAAGTTTTACTTGGAGTAGATCCATGGAAACCAATGAACTTAAGTCATAACCATTAATTTCAATGCATCTACTCTAAGTAGGGTTAACAGCGGATACAATCTTTAGTTTTGGAATATACAGCCCATTTAACTATGTAACCATTACTTAGTATGTAGAACCAATGAGCTGACCAGATACTCAGTTGCTCTAGAGGGATAGTGCATGTGGTCTGAAGCACTGTTTTCATGCATTTCCCGTTCTCCTTAAATTACCTTTCTGTAGTTAATGCAGGAAACATGCTAGGCACTGTTTGGAAATTAAGATGATGTTTCACAGCCTAAAGTGTATCTTCTGTGATGAGGTATTTTGGGCCACTTGCCTCCTGGTAGAAATCTGCATGGGATTTCAAGAGCCAGGTTCCTTACCCAGCAAGGCACAAAGCAGGTGTTGCCAATCTGTAGTCAGTCACCAGACTTACTGGTGCACAGCCAGTGGCGTAGCATGGGTTGTCAGCACCCGGGGCAAGGCAAGTAATTTGCGCCCCCTAACCCGTGGATTTTAGCACTCGAGCAGAGAGCTGTGAGTGTGAGCGTGCCCCCCCAGATGTTGCGCCCGGTGCGGCCGGCCCCCCTGACCCCCCCATGCTATGCCACTGTGCACAGCTTTCTCTAGTAAGACTGCATCATCAACATCACCATCATTGTGAGATTTCTTGCCTGTCCTTCACCAGAGAGTCCCAGGCGGGGTTACAACAATTTAGAAAAACAGTATTAAAAACTGTGGCAGTAAGCTGGTGACTGTGTAGATCAGTGTTTCCCAACCTTGGGTCTCCAGCTGTTTTTGGACTACAACTCCCATCATCCCTTGCTAGCAAGACCAATGGTCAGGGATGATGGGAATTGTAGTCCAACAGCAGCTGGAGACCCAAGGTTGGGAAACACTGGTGTAGATACACAAAATTATATTTAAAAGCAGCAAAGTGGCCCTTTGGGATAAAAGGGAAAGGACTGGTGCTGGATTCATTCCAAATTTTGTGTCAGATCAACACTATGAGTACAAAGTTTGATCCCTGGACAATATTTGGACAAATATTGTTCTAAATTGCTGCATCCAACACAATTCTATTTGGAAAGTTGCTGTTATATCGATAGTCAGGTCCTTTCTTTTCACCTTCAAAAATGTGTGAAGTGCTCTAATTGCAGCAAGCTTTACATTCTACCAATGCAGTTGACTTAAAATATATATGAGTGCAGAGACCTGCTCCTGGACCTTGGAAACTCTCTGTCTTTCGTTCTGTAGTTGTGTCTTCAAGTAGGTAAGCTCCCTCTCTAATTGCCATTCTCTGTCTCTCCCTGATGCTAGCTCAAACGCTCTTCTTGAATGGGAGGTGTTCTCATCCTCTCTCAGCTGTTTCTCCTATAACATTGATATGAGTTAAGAGTGTACATTAGCCAAAACAGTCATGCAGGTAATAAACGAGGGACATGGTACACATCCTTTTGCCTGCTATTTCTCTCCCACCTTACAGGATTGCTTCAGTAAACATGTCACATTCTTGTTCCTTTTCTTAGCCTCAAAGACCTACTGATTCCTTAAAGCTAAGAGTGTGCCGCATCACACACTGGTGAATATAGAACAGCTCCATGGGCAGAGTGCAGAAATAGCTTTCCTCATAATCTAACCCTGGGGTGGGGAGTCTGTGCCCCTCCAGATCTGTGACTACAACTCCCATCTGGCTGTTGGCCATGCTGCCTAGAACTTTTGGGAGTTAAGGGTTCAACGACATCTGGAGGACTATAGGTGCCTGCCAGGGTTCCAGTCTAAAGGAGCTGCAAGCTCTTTAAGGCTAGAGTGCCACCCATGCAGGGGCATAATGCTTTATAGTAATGCCACAGAGGCTCCATTTTGCCATCTCCTGTGAGAAGGGGGAAGAGCATGCAGATGCAGTTTGCTGTTGTTCAGTTCAGGGCAATTGTTAACCTCTCAGCGGCAAATTGCATGCCTGTGTAAATTGGTACAATCTGAAGATATATGGGACATATCATTTTGGGTGTTTTGTGCTGTAGTTGCATGTTATGGGAGAAGTCCCATGCTATCTGCTTTTAGCACTTAGCAGTCTGGGCATACTTATGCCCTGTCTTTGGGAGTTGCAATAGGTTCTCTGGTTCTGCAGTATAAACTCATTGATCTGTTGATATAGAGACTTTGCATTCAAGAGGACTACAGCCATGCAACTGCTTTGTATATGACCAGCTTTGTCCTGTTTTCTGACATTTTCTCTGCTGCTGTGCAAGCAAGTTATCTGCTTCACTGCCATTGCAGAAGCATTGATTAGTTGCCAGGTCATGCTCTAGCCAACTTGTTGAAATATTTCTTTGCTATGAGAGAGAGCACAGAGTTCTGCTGCTATTTCCAGCTACTTGGCCATAATAAGATGTATAGCAGGCACCCCCAACCTTCAGCCCTCCAGATGTTTTGGACTACAATTCCCATCATCCCTGACCACTGGTCCTGTTAGCTAGGGATCATGGGAATTGTAGGCCAAAACATCTGGAGGGCTGCAGGTTGGGGATGCCTGATGTATAGTAAGGGAAAGCTGCTACAATGCCAATCTTGGGCCATGGCAGAAATCCAGGTATAGGCTGCACTGGCCATGGGACTTGTACATCATGTTCAATGCTGGTTGTTTAGCTTCTGTAGTGAATGCATTCTAGCAAAACTATTCACATCTATTTTATTTGTTTTTGATCTGTGCCTTCCCCACCCAACCAAAAACAACAACATAAAAAGCTAATATTGAAAATCTTGTTAGCTTTTCAAATCTTTTTCTAGATAGAAATTGAAGACCAAGAACTAACACATTAGATACTAGAAAAATACTTACTCTGCTCAGCTGCCTAGTCGCTTTCAGCACTTGAGCTTGTAAGATGCCATTTTCCCTTGTCAGATGCCCACAATCTTCTGACATCTTGTCACGTAAATATTTGTCCTCATCAGCTGAAAGCTCTTTTTCCTTGAGGACTTGCCTTAATTTTTCACTCTCCTCACTAAATGCACATAATTATAAATATTGGTTCATATGGGGTATTCTCAATATATTTTTATAAATTATATATGACAATCTTATAATGCCCTTGCTGAAGACAAATCTGGGGAGTTGTATGGCCATTTCATGCACACCAGAACTGTAAGCGAAGTCTGCTTGTACTAAACAAAAATTGCTAGCCATTCATAGCTGTAGATTATTACGAACTTTAGGGAAAATCCCACCCTTCAGTTTAGTAGATCTTCAGCATCTAGTCCTCCGATATATTAGCCAAAAGTTCTAATGGTTCACCATCTCAAGCACACTGGTAAATCCTGCAAAGATGAACCACTCTTTAATAAGTTGCACAGCACGTTTTCATACACAAGTCATTGGTCACCCAAGTGAGAATTGCAGAGGCTCAATAGTTACGAAAATATTAAAAGACAGGGAGTTGTTGTCTGCCTACCTAAGTTCTTTTGCAATGTGCTGCTGGATGGACTGGGAGCCGATAAGTAATTTCTCCTCTAGTTGATGAAGTAATGCCTGCAGCTGTAGGCATTCTGATCTGCTTTCTGTGAGTTTTTGTTCTGTAGCTTGGTGCTGCTGAATCTGCAGCTGAAGCTGAATAAAGCAGACTGTGAAAGCAAACGCTGAACATTCTCTGCCCCCACCATGTTTTATTACTCTGATCATTAGAATTAATTACTACTTCTAGTGAGAAAAAGGTTCAAATACAGAAGGGTTTTCTAAGTGATCTGTTTATAGTACAATAAATTCACAGTTGCTACTCACTGGTTACACAGCGTTGAGATGACTTCCTCCAAGCAACACGCTGGTAACTGGGATATTGCATTTTCCTAGCACTGGATTTGTTTATTTTGTGCCTTAAAGGTAAAGGGACCCCTGACCGTTAGGTCCAGTCATGACCGACTCTGGGGTTGCGGGGCTCATCTCGCTTTACTGGCCGAGGGAGCCGGCATACAGCTTCTGGGTCATGTGGCCAGCATGACTAAGCCGCTTCTGGCGAACCAGAGCAGCACACGGAAATGCTGTTTACCTTCCCGCCGGAGCGGTACCTATTTATCTACTTGCACTTTGACATACTTTCGAACTGCTAGGTTGGGCAGGAGCTGGGACCGAGCAATGGGAGCTCACCCCGTCGCAGGGATTCGAACCGCCAACCTTCTGATCGGCAAGTCCTAGGCTCAGTGGTTTAACCCACAGCGCCACCCGTGTCCCCCATCTTGTGCCTTAAAGGTAAAGGTAAAGGTACCCCTGCCTGTACAGGCCAGTCTTGACAGACTCTGGGGTTGTGCGCCCATCTCACTCAAGAGGCCAGGGGCCAGCACTGTCCAAAGACCCTTCCGGGTCATGTGGCCAGCGTGACATCGCTGCTCTGGCGCGCCGGAGCTGCACACGGAAACGCCGTTTACCTTCCCGCTAGAAAGCGGTCCCTATTTATCTACTTGCACCCGAGGGTGCTTTCGAACTGCTAGGTTGGCAGGTGCTGGGACCGAGCAGCGGGAGCGCACCCCGCCGCGGGGATTCGAACTGCCGACCTTTCGATCGGCAAGCCCTAGGCGCTGAGGCTTTTACCCACAGCGCCACCCGCGTCCCACCGTGCCTTAGGAGCATGCAATTCTTCATTAGCTTCCTGCTGGAGTGACAGGTAACAACTTGCAGCCTTGGATGTGGTTGCACACCTCTCCCTCCACACCAAAAGTCTCCTCCAGTGGGTCTTGGATGAGCAGAAGTTGAGCTGCATTTTGACTTGCATTAGCAACATGCTTGAAAAGGTCTTTGCTTATGGGGATTTAGTGCACCTATTGACTAGTTGATGTGATGTGCCATTATAGTGATGGCACATAGGTATGTCCCCTCTATGCTTGCAGTAATTTTGAGCTCTTGGAATAAAAATAATGAGGATGCAGCTCTTCTGCTACATCAGTACAGTGCTCATCTGGCATTAATTTAGCGCTTTTGTTATGTGCAAGCTAAAAAGGTACATGAAAAAGCCCTTGAAGTGAATACGGCTTTCAGAATACGGTTTGAGTGAGATCCAGCAATAATACAAACAGGGGCCTGCTGGCATGACAACAGGGCTTCGGCTTGCTCTCCCCACCTCCCAGCACACCCACAAAACCTGCCCCAAAGGGCTGGAGGACTCTCTGAAGCAGAATTTGGGGGGGGGGGACATAGGGGACTGCAGTGAGGAGGAGAGAAACTGAAAGACCCATTGAACAAGTAAATTCCTTTTGTCCCAGTTGACGGACATCACTGGACGCCACTTTGTGTTGGAGTTTGTGGTAAAGAAAACAGGATGTGTTCAGGGTGTCACTTGATTTAGCTGGGTCCAGTGTTTTATCTCTTGATCATTCATATGAGGAGGAGGAGTTTGGACTTGATCTCCTGCCTTTCACTCCCCTTCAGGAGTCTCAAAGCAGCTAACAATCTCCTTTCTCTTCCTCCCCCCAAACAAACACTCTGTGAGGTGAGTGGGGCTGAGAGACTTCAAGGAAGTGTGACTAGCCCAAGGTCACCCAGCAGCTGCATGTGGAGGAGCGGGGAAGCGAACCCAGTTCACCAGACTATGAGTCCACCCCTCTTAACCACTACACTATGCTGGCTTAACAGCTTAATGTGGCAGCAATTCCTCATATCCAGAACATTTATGAAAGATGGGTTTATTGTGAAGTTAGAATAGCTCACCTGAGATTCCAAAAGATGGGCCTCATGCTCTTTTTCCTTCACTGAATTTGCAGTGAGCTGTATGTTTCTCTGAATTTTTAGCAGTTCTTCTGCCTTGTGCGAAACATTCTGAGTGGAGATGTCAGCCAGTTGCTTCAGTTTTGTAGCATCCTCTATTAAGGCCAGCTTTTCTTTAGCATTTTCATCTGCAGGAAATTATCAGGTTCACTCTAGCATTTAAAATCTTTACTATCTTCCCATAAACTTCAGTTTCTTTTTGCAGATAACTTTTCATGTGATATATGTTTTAAAAAGCACCCAGATATTCCTAAGGTAGTTTTTCTAAGAACCATGCTCAGCGGGGTATGCCCCATTCTGTCACTTGAGGTGAAACAGGAAGTGCCCCCCTTGCCTTGTCACTGCTGCCACTACCCATCTCCTCCTGCTACTGCCACTGCTTTCTCTGCCACTGCAATACACCCTGCCACAGGCAATTACAGGCAATATTGCACTGATTTTGGCCTCTGGTGGAGATGGACAGGGCAGGGCACCAAAGGGCATTCCATCTAGGGGTTTTCTGCCACCTGAGGCAGCAGTCTCACTCTGCATAATGGCTGGGCTGGCTCTGACAATACTGAACAGGAAGCATGTCCCTTTGAGCTAAGGGGGGCTTATTTCCAAATAAAGCATGCTTATGATTGGGCTGTGAGATACTCTGATGTACAGCCCAATCCACAGTTTGGCGTACAATGTCAGAACAAGCAGTACCGTATTTTAGGTTGTGGCAGCTGAAGAAGCCCAGCAAGCCTGATAACAAGGAAGCCATATACAAGTTATGCCTATTCATATACATGCAAAACCTTAAATATTTGTGTAAGCTTTCAATATCCCTAGTTCTTGAAAGAGAGCTAGGAAGATTTAAGCCAGGACTGTAAGTCAGTGTTGGGGCATGTATCAGTTTCGTTGTAAAAAGGTATTGAGGGCAGTGGTAAATTTTGCAAGGAGGGCATATTCTAGAAACTCATTCTGGAGTGAAGTTACCAGTAAAAGAGACAGACATTTGTGCCTTGATCCAGCACAGGTTGCATGGGAAAAGGGTAGTGCCACACTGTGTTGGAAAGCAATGCAGCATCTACGCTCAAGATGTGTACAGTAAGCCTGCAACTTGCACACATTTAACTTGTGCACATACAGTTTTACACGCTTGGCAACTTAAAAATAAAAATAAAAATGGAAAGGGAGCAGGCATCCCACAAATAAGACTTTGTCCATTCCAGCTGCCATTTTACCCAATGGTTAGTGCTTAAGGTGGATGAACTGAAGATCTATCCATCATTGGTATAGTTGGATGTTAGCCTCTTCCATAAGAGAAGTATCCTAGCTGTATACAAAAGCCAAGCTAGCATCAGTTCATTATTTATGAATGTATCTTGATGGTAAGAACAACAACTCATGGAACATTTCATTATTACCTGATAGTATTTGAAGTCGTCTGTATATTGCACGGATTTCAGCTTCAACTATCTTGGTGCTGTTTTCTTTCTGTACAGTTTCTATTTGGGCTGTGTTTATTGCAGTCTCTAGTTCCTTTAAAATACACACTGTAGGTTTGCATCATGCAAATACAAATGTGGAAGACAAATGTTGAAGCCAAATAACAAAAAAATATATAGTTAAGATATTACAATATCATTTGGGGCTCCACAATGAATCTACAAATGATCATATAGTCTAGAGAGCTAGATGCAAAGATTCAGCTCTGACTTTAATACATTTGTTGTGCTTGTGACTTCCAGTCCGGCATATGCATTGCTCTGTCTGGACTGAGGTAATGAGGCTGGAGGTATTTATGTATTTTTAATGAATTTTTATGCACAGTGGTGCTCTGAAAGACTGAGATTGCACATCAGTGGACAAATGGTACATGTTCAAAGTAGTTAAAATGCTGTTGCGTTGAGCATTCTGACTGCACTGAAACTTGCACCGCATCTAATCTGCAAGTAAACTTTTAAATTTCAGTTATGTGATTTCTGATTGTCTCTCCATCTAGTCAATATCTACTTGTTTTAAATACTGGTAGAAGTATTCTGCATTTTATTCCTAAGAGCTAGCTATACTGCCTTGCCAAAGTGAAAATGGCTAGAAGCATTTAGAAGGTTTAACTGGAAGATGGGTTATGTCAAGACTGCCAGGTTTATTTTGAATAGGGTATTTGGTCCATAATGGGAGGTTTTATGCTTACATCTAACACCTCTGTATACTATTAAAGGTAAACGTAAAGGTACCCCTGCCCATACGGGCCAGTCGTGTCCGACTCTAGGGTTGTGCGCCCATCTCACTTAAGAGGCCAGGGGCCAGCGCTGTCCAGAGACACTTCCGGGTCACGTGGCCAGCGTGACGAAGCTGCTCTGGCGAGCCAGCACCAGTGCAGCACACGGAAACACCGTTTACTTTCCCGCTATAAAGCGGTACCTATTTATCTACTTGCACTTAGGGGTGCTTTCGAACTGTTAGGTGGGCAGGAGCTGGGACCGAAAGACGGGAGCTCACCCCGCCGTGGGGATTCGAACCGCCGACCATGCGATCGGCAAGCCCTAGGCGCTGAGGTTTTACCCACAGCGCCACCCGCGTATACTATTAGTGTACAGTTAATACCTATTCCTAAGCGACGTTTCCTATATAAATGCAGTGACTATGCAACTGTGAGAACAAATTTCTGTGAAACAAATGTGAGCCTGACCATGCATCAAAACTAATTATTCTGTGTAGTAAAATGGACTGAAAAGACACTGATTCAAAGAACCATGTATGTATGCATGAAGTGCTTCTGTACATGCACAAAGACTTCTCATATCATTTTACTTGAGCTGGGCAGCCCCTCATGCCTTCCTAGAGCTCACACTGGAAGGGTCTCTAAGTCTACATAAAGTGGCTTTCTGGAGGACACAGGGACCTTCTGTAGGAAGGCTGTTTCAAAAAAGCCCTGTTAAAGCTGTCCAGGCCTATAGATTAGCTCCTTGAGTCCCGATGACAGTTGACAGATTACAGATTAGCAGTTGTTTACAAACAGAATTCATCCAAAGGCAAGAAAACTTTGGGAGTTACCTTTATTTTTTGCAGCATTTTTTCAGCTTCTCTGGTAACTTGGGGTTGGACGCTTGTAGCCTTTTTAGCTCTCTCCCTAGTTTACAATGGATAATTAAGGAGCATTGGTTTGAGATGTTGGAAGGTCAGTTCATATGTTTTGGAAATACCAATCACATTAACAATCCCACGCTGTATGCAAATTTGCTATCGGTTTGAGATACCCTCTAACAATTTCTGCAGTGCTAATGAATGCACCCCCCCACAAGAGAAAATAGCTGCTTTCCAATTCAGATTTTAAGAAATTTGAGGGGGGGGGGTAGCTGAGGAATGGGTACCATCCTAAAGTAAGCTCCACTGAGCCCAATGGGAGAGTTAAACATCTCCCACTCTAATCACTCACATAAATGTCTTGCTATTTTCCTAGTTTACTTAATAGGTATTAAAAGTTACATATAACCCTGAGTGAAAGGAGAGTTGTGTATCGTGAAATAGATGTTAGTCATGACATGTGGCCTTGAATAAGTCAACAAAGAGTGACTCGTGGCTGTCCTGACTGGCAAAAGCAGGAGACTGCTTTTGTGCCTCAACTAGCATAATTGACATATTTGTGTAAGAAGCCTTTCCTGGCTAGTGCCTACTTTAGCAGGTACGTAAAGGGTTAGCCTCAGAATAGCAGACACACATATAAAGGAGTATAGAAGACATAACTACTGACAATAACACTTCACGCATATGATGTACTGGCATATTCCAGGCCTGTTCTGTGCCTAGTTTTCACTAGAGGAGGGGTTCCCAAATGGTGGTCTGTGAGCTTCATTCAGCTGGTCCACAGTATGTGGTAGGTGGTACCCTCCCTGTGGAACTCCTTCTCTTCAGATGTCAAGGAAGTAAACAACTATCTGACTTCTAGAAGACATCTGAATGCAGCCCTGTATCGGGAAGTTTTCAACATTTGTTGTTTTAGTACGTTCTGATATATGCTGTGAGCTGCCCAGAGTGGCTGGTGAAACCCAGCCAGATGTGCAGGGGTAAAAATAATTATTATGTCTGCATTAAAAAACAGTACATATTTTAAATCGTATTTTAGTGCTTCTTTTATACTGCATTTTGCTGCATTACAGATTGATTTCAAATTTCAAAACAATAAAAGAGCTACAATTTTCAAAGGGGGTAAATGGCCAATTCCTCTTCCCAGGGAGCTCTGGAAACTGTGGCTCTGTGAGGGGAACAGGTTGTCTTAACTACTCTCGGCACCCTTCACAAGCTACAGTTCCCAGGAATGGCGCTTGAGAGGTGTGCAGATTTCCAGTCATTCTTTTATTAGGATAATGAAAAAGGTTCCCTGTAGGATAAAGTTAAACATAAAGAAACTGCCTTCTCTCTCCTTGCATGGCTTTCCAGTGACACTGAAAATAATTCTGGCAGATACGTTGTGGCCTGTTCCTGAATAGGCAGACAGAGACCTGACTTCAAGCTGTCAGTATAAAGAACATAAAAGGAATGCAGTACTTTGCCCCTCAAAGGATGGCCCTTCCATATTCCTGAGGTAAAGTAGAGATGAAAGACTAAGCTCTGGTTGCCAGAGATTTAATATGCTGCCAGCTAAGCTTACAGCTAAATTTCTTGTCTGAGATAAACTGATGTTAAGAGAAAGGGTTTCACAGTCTCTGTGAAGCCAAAAGCACACACAGCTGGTCGCAATTTGCCTCTCACAGAGGGAAAAGTCTGTTACTACAGTCAACCCTGCATATGTTTTTGGATGCATTCACTTATGGGATCAAGGGCCCAAAAGCAGGGTCCATTTCACATGCATCATCAAATTGTGGTAGGCATTACTCCCCCCTCTAGTAATACGCTTTTAAATATGGTTAATGCCACCATTTACTGCTTGTGGCATTAACCATATTTAAAAGTGTATGTGAAGTAACACTTTTAAATTTACCACGGGTTATTTAAGATGTGGATATTTATTTTGAATAATTTAGGCTGGAAACCTGTGCCAACTTACTTGGAACTCGGAGGGATTTACTTCTGAGTAGACATGTATAGGATTGCAGTGTCATAGAATTGTAGAGCTGGAAGGGACTCTGAGGATCATAGCCGGGTTTTTCCCTGCACACACATCCAGGGTGGATTTGATTTAAATCAAATCAGTTTAAATCATGATTCAAATCACTAGTCAGTAAGACTTGATTTAAATCATTTTTTTACAGAAAGACTCATTCTTGCTGATATAACCTTAATATTTACAACCAGATGAAGGTTTCATTTTTGGAATATTAAATTTTCTGAGTAGTTTTTACAGTTATATCAAAAGTTACTGATTTGGTTATACTATTAGAAATACATAGACAGATAACTTATTAAACCTCACAATAATTTCATAATTAACTGCTTATATTTGGACAACTTTTCTGCTGTACTTTATTGGAAGGAGAAAAATGATCATTTCCTTAATAACAATTTAAATGATTTATTTCACTAAAACGACAACGTTATAGCATATGTATCCATGTTTGTTAACTGTGGTTAAACAATTTAAAAAAACACACCTTAGACTGAATTTTAGCACACATGAAAAACTTGAAACAAATCCTTATTTCCTGATGAATAACCTTTGGACTATAATGTAACTTAAATAGAAAACTATCTTTAGAAAGATTTTCCCTTCAAAAACATTTTATTTTTAAAATCTGATTTAAGGCTTCATGCGGTCCGGCGACACCCAAGTAGGAGGCAGCTGAGTCACTGCTGAGTCGCCCCGTGTTTTCTGCCTTGTCAGCCTGGGCTCCGGCAACAAGATGAGTATTGGCGGCTTGGATCAGAATGAGGAGTTCTACCAGCAACTGTGGCTGCAGGAGCTGTACGGCAAGAAGAACGAGGAAGGCAGTAAGGACCCTTTCACATACATGGACCCAGCGGACGGGACGCAGTATGAGTGGGATTGTGACAAGAAGGCCTGGTTCCCAAAGGTTACTGAAGATTTCCTGGCAACATATCATGCTAACTACGGCTTTCCCACGGAAAGTTCAGATAATTCACCTGTATCTCTTGCAAATACTGAATCTAAAACTCCTGCAGACTCAAAGACTACCAAGGTCCAGCAGCCAACAGATCCAAAAGCATCTCAGGCAACAGATCTTCAACCGAAAGGAAAGAGAATAAAACCTGACGCAGGATGGTTTCATGTTGAAGAACAGAGAAACACGAATGTCTATGTGACAGGTTTACCACCGGACATTACAAAAGATGAGTTTGTGCAGGTTATGTCAAAATGTGGTATTGTTATGCGTGATCCGCAAACAGAGGAGCCTAAAATTAAACTTTACAAAGACAAAGAAGGAAATCTGAAAGGAGATGGGCTCTGCTGCTACTTAAAGAGAGAATCTGTTGAACTAGCATTACAACTTTTGGATGAAAATGAAATTAGAGGCTGCAAATTGCATGTGGAAGTTGCACAGTTTCAACTGAAGGGGGAGTACGATGCCAGCAGGAAGAAGAAGAAATGCAAAGACTACAAGAAGAAGCTGTCTCAACAACAAAAACTGCTGGATTGGAGACCGGAGAAGAAAGATGGCAGCGTTCGAATGCGGCACGAGCGTGTTATCATTATCAAGAACATGTTCCACCCAAGCGATTTTGAGGAAGATCCTTTAGTGCTAAATGAGATAAGAGAAGATCTTCGGACAGAATGTGAAAAGTTTGGACACGTAAAGAAAGTCATTCTATTTGATAGGCACCCAGATGGTGTTGCTTCTGTGTCATTTAAAGAAGTAGTAGAAGGAGATGTCTGCAAACAGGCACTCAATGAGCGATGGTTTGGTGGACGTCGGCTCTCTGTGGAGACCTGGGATGGTGCAACAGATTACCAGGTTGAGGAGACTTCAAGAGAAAGGGAAGAGAGACTGAAGGGTTGGCAGAAATTTTTAGGTGATCCAGATTCAGAAATGCCGAAAACAGCATGTGACACAGATTCTGGTGTCCAGCTTCCAGAAGGCGTTAAGCCATCTAAAGTTAACAGTGCATCTGAGGGTGGCCCAAAGGGTGAAGCAGCTGAGAGAGGAGATAATGGCAAGGGTACCAACGAAGATGTCACAGCATCCACAGACAGCAGTGTTGCAGGCAGCGACGAGGAAGCGGACACATCTTTAACTCATTTGTAAAAGCATCTATGTAGGGTAACCTCTAAACCTCAGTTATCCTGTGCTTCAAAGTAACTGCAGGCAGCATTCAAATGAATATGTATGCATTACCCTATTGAGATATCAGTGTGTTTTTGAGGTGTTTCATTAAAAGTAACATTTAATGATCATCTTTAAAAACATATGTTCATTTCTGCTGCTGTCCAAGCTGTGTGTATGTGTCCATAAGTTGCCAAGAGCCTGCCGAATTGAGCAGCTGTCTTGCATTATATCTTTGCTTTGCCAGTGTTCGAAGTCCGTAAGTGTACGCAGGTACAAACATGCGGTTCCTATTAACTACACAAGGACCTTTAGAATTAGAGGTATGAATGCTTATAATTTTTAGCTCCCAATTTTCTAAATGCCCCAATCTTTGGGTGTTCCAGTACTTATTTGGATGAGCTGGATTTCCTGATACTACACACTTTTAAAATAGCAGATCACTGAGATTATATTACAGTATTGGCACCCTGTGCATGTAGCTGGGGAGTGGGAAAAATAATTATCACCTGCAATTAATAAAGATAAATGTTCTGAAAGTGCTCTCCTTGGATGCAAAGTTTTAGATGACTGAAGATCCCCATTCATTTTAAATCCTGATGAGATTAGATGACAAATAGGAAAAATGTGTAAATAAGACTAACTCTGATCTCTGTTTTTAAGTTTTTGATGATGACTTCATATTGGAAGCAAAGCAAGAGCTTGTGTGGTGGAAATGTGATATTTTTCAAATTACTGTGTTCAAATGTAGTTTGGTTTCAGGCATTTGTCAAGGGTGATAAGCATATGGAGCCTGTTCTTTTTGTATACTTGGTTTGACTACAGGAGACTACAAATGAAATTGTTTTGAGATTCCCTCTCAAAATTGTTGCTCAAATTTTTAAAGGCAGGCGTTTGTTTACAGATACAAGCCATTCAGAACTAGCAAACATTTGTCTTCAGGTTTTAAATGTACCTGCCTTTCCAAATGTTGAATATAAAATTATTTTCCACTATCATTTTTAACAAGATCTATCAAATCAACTGCACTAAAAACCACCAAACAGTTACTATTTTTAAGCTCAGATCAGACATAATGAGAAACCATGAACTTCCATGATGAGAATGAGCAGCAGTGGGCATCTTCCTCTTAATATTTTATATTTGGGAATATGGGATTGTGTTTAAAAAAATTAGAGAGATTAAATTTGCATCACACTCAAAAAAAAATCCAATTTAAATAAAAAAAGATTTAAATAAAAAAGATTTGATTTTTTTATTTTTAAAAATTTCTTTGATTTTTATCCACCCTGCACACATCTCATTCAAAAGTAGTCAAAGCCTAAAAATGGAAGGATGGAGGCTCAAGCTTTCCTCAAAGGTATCACTTCAGTGCTGTCCAAACTTTTTTCAAAGACGGCCAGATTTAATGAAGTGAAGGGCCGTGAGGGCCAACCAAAGGGCCGACCAAAGTTGTTGACCTTTTTTTTTTTGGATTGAAGTTGTTGCGCTTTTTAATGATTTTACCCCAAAGTTGTTGAGGGTTTCTTAGGATTTCACCCCAGGAAATAAACTGCCACAGAGGCTGGATTGAACCAACCAGCGGGCCAAATAAGGCCCCCAGAACAGACTTTGGACATGCCTGTATTACTTAAAAACCCCATGTCCAAATTTCAGGAACCCAAGGCACTCTTCCGTATTGCCACTTTACAACATCCACAATGAGGGATCTTGTATTCTCATCTGATTCTGAGCCCTGTTCAGCTTTCTTTTCATTTCCTGATTACTAGATTTCAGAGGAGAGCATGCTTTCTGGAGTGGCTCTATGTCAGGCTTCCTCAACCTCGGCTCTCCAGATGTTTTTGGGCTACAACTCCCATGATCCCTAGCTAGCAGGACCAGTAGTCAGGGATGATGGGAAATGTAGTCCCAAAACATCTGGAGGGCCGAGGTTGAGGAAGCCTGCTCTATATAATATTGGGGCTGAACCAAAGAACTGAGCTGCTTGAGGAGGGAAATCCAAGCTGACCACCTTTCTACAATCCCACATACCATGTGAGTTACAATCCAGCAGGAAGTTGTCTTTTCCATTCCTCTCACAACAAATAGACACCATGGCTATTCATACACAAGAATGGATGGCCCGATGGTATGACTTAGTCTAAGACAGCTTCCAATGTTCCTAACTCTACCTAGCTGAAGCTGCTACCTCTCCAAACATACAGCAAAAATCGTGTTCAGGTTACAGCAAGGAAAATTGCAAATTTGTATACTGTCCTATTAACAGAAGATATGACACGTGTTTTCTAAATAAAGGAACATGCAAATATTTTTGAACAAGTAAAAAAACAAAAAAGGCTTACTGATGTATAAATAAAACCAATGAATGACAGTTTTCCAAAAAAAAAGAAAGACTGCGATTCACAATATTCCAGTTTCCTAAATATTGTTTGTGGGGTGAGTGTGTGTGAACAGTTCAGAGTTTTCATAGCTACTTCTACTAAAACAGTATTACTTCAAAGGATATAGATATGACGTCTCACATTCCAGTAAGCAGACTTGTTTTTGCAAATTCTTTATGTACTCTGCTTCAATCGCGCCCAGAGAGTCCATTGTGCTGGTGGGGGGGGGGTGTGTAAAGGTGAAACAAAGCATAATTTGAAAGAAGCACAGGTAAGGAAAAAGCAGTGGGTGGTATCATCCCATCAGTGCAAGAATTTCCATTTGAGTAATGAGACTCCTCCCCTCCCATGCTCCTCAGATCTGGTCCAGAGGTTTAAGGGAACTCCCAGAACAGATTTAGGGGGCACACAGGACAGCACATTTTTAACATACAAAGGGGGGGAGTTCCTCCCTAGTCCTCCTGAATTCCCCCTCTTCCCAGTTATGCCTTTTCAGTTCTGCTTGGTCCTGGCTTACATCTGGACAAAACAAAATGCAGATTTCAATTCTGTTTGTGTTCTCCTCTAGACTCTATGATTTAGGATTTGTCCCTCGGTTTTAAACAAATCCTGTGCCTGCGTAGCCCATATGGCATAAATGGGCCTGTTACTTTAAGGAGATTCAAGCATTCAAGCTCTTGGGTATGGACTTGGGTGGGAGGAGGGGAGGCTGGGCATTGGCTGTGAAGACCTGGTAAGGCAAATCGGAATCATTCTTCAATGAAGTAATTGTGACCCTGCATTATCTTATACTGGATGACATAGAGATAAATATTACAACACAGACAGTTACAGCACAGCTAGTTAAAGCACAGCTAAACATCGCTCTGAATAGGATCGGTCCAGCCTATTATGATCCCTGGCCTGCTGTTGTCCACTTTTTTTCCAACCAGGGACAGGAGACAATGTCAGCCTGTTCTAGAGATTTATGTTAAGCGGGACCTTTGGAGTTCTTTATATTTTTAGTTAGATTTTAAATGCCAAGTTTCTTTACGTTGCAATAATTCACTATTAAAGTACATGCTTCATGGCATTAATTTAATGAAGATTCAGAATCCCCTTCTACGTTATTCTATAGTGTCCATGCTGAGAGCCAGCATGGTGTAGTGGTTAAGAGCAATAGATAATCTGGTGAACCGGGTTTGCGTCTCCGCTCCTCCACATGCAGCTGCTGGGTGACCTTGGGCCAGTCACACTTCTCTGAAGTCTCTCAGCCCCACTCACCTCACAGAGTGTTTGTTGTGGGGGAGGAAGGGAAAGGAGAATGTTAGCCGCTTTGAGACTCCTGAAGGGGAGTGATAAAGCGGGATATCAAATCCAAATTCTTCTTCTTCCTCCTCCTCCTTTGGAGTTGATTCCTGCCAGTGAAATTTCATTTTATAAAGGCTTGAAATTGGGGGAATGCAGAGGGAGTCGCAGTGTGCAAGCAGAAGTCCTTGTGCTGACAGGAGGCTTCCTTTAGATGCAACCCGCTTTTTATTAATTTTTACACCATCTGCAATCTTAGGAGTTTTGTAAAAGCTTCCAAATCAATTTATATTGCCTTTCTTCCCCCAGCCCCCAGTGTCACATTAAAAAATGGCAAGCCAAATGTCAAAGATATTATTAATTAATTAAATTAAATTAAATTAAAATTTGTATACCACCTTGCATTATTGTCAGGGGAAAAAAACTTACTTCCAGGAAGAAAGGTAACAAAATTCAAGGTGGGGATTTTTTTTAATAAAAAAAAAATTGAAGCCAAGAGACAGGTCTGTTGTTTGTTTGATTTTAGCTATTTTAGTAAGTTTACATCCCACTTTATCTTCAAAAAGAAACCAAAGTGGTTAACAATAAGGAGAGGATACCAAAGACCAATATACAAAAATTAATCAAACTAATGTGAAGAGGAGTGATGTGCATTTGTGTGTTTATTAAGCAAGTTGAAAGAGATGACTGCAGGGTCATGCAAGAAAAAAAATAACGACATGTTGCATATTGTATAATGAGGCCATCCCCATCTTCCAGTGTAGATTGGGATCCTGAAATTCAGCAGTTTTCCCATTCAGTGGCAACAACATGTGCTTGTTGTAGCAAAGCTGATATCGTAGTAATAGCCAGTAATTGTTTTCAGAGTGCTACAGTGGGCATTTTTGCTGAACTCTAAATGAGCCAGATCAAAAATAGATTTGGGTGGAATGTTCATGTTATCTTGTTGAAGCGTTGTCTTATCTTTATATTCCAGGTAGGGTGGATAACAATCTTTAATGTATTAATGATGCTGCAAAATGCAGGGTTGCAGTCACTACTAGCCTGAGGCTTCCCTCATAGGTCTCAAGGTAACTGCTTTATTTTATACTCACATAGAATCAGGTAGAAATCAGCTTCTTTGCCAGAGACTGAAATGTTACAAGTATATTTAAGCATTTTCAATAGTAAATACAGATAAAATGTCTAACTCAAAGGAACCCCTATTCTCACCTCCCACCTCTCCATCTGTATATATTATTCACACTGAAGCAAGTTATTAGACCAATATTGTATAAATATTGAGATCAGTTGTAGGCATTAAGCGATATCATGTTCACTCTAATAGTCTTGATTATTTAAAGCTAGTCCAAGTCCGGTATAATGTAATGGGTAATTGTGTGTGTGTGTGTGTGTGTTTTGGGACACCTTTGCTTCTACCTGCTGTGCAAATTCTCCACTCAGCATGATTGGAGAACTGGTTAGAAGCAAATCCTATAATCTATATTGGGGGGGGGGGGAATGAAGGTATTATTATGACTGCATGACCATTCCTTTAGAATTTGCTCTTACCTTGCAATTAGGAAGCATTGTTGATGCGATTATAATTACTGTTGGGGTGAGAAGCTGAAATGACTGTTTTGTTTTAATTAAAAATGTATTAAAAACATGGTCCGCTAAAAAGACCAGCTGCATAAAAGTTTAATGTGTTAGGCAAGAGCCACTGTGCCCACTTTCCCTGGTCCAACTGAACCCACTGGAACTCGTGGCTGAGTAGACAGGCATTGGATTGCACTCTTCATCATTTAGCCACGAGATATGCCTTTAAAACCATTTCAGCTTTGCCAACAATGCTACTGGCTAGGTGGGTTGGTGATGTCACATTTACAGCTGGGAAACTGAGGCAGCAAGCTAAAGAAATGATTTAGAAGATTTCTCTGATGTCCGACTTGAGGGGGATGGGAAAACGACCCTCAAGAGTTAAAGAGGCGTGTGGACCTTTCAGCTTCGCTTTCTGCTGGCCAGTCTCTGGAAAACCCATCCAAACTCCTTGCCCCGCGGGGAGGTCGCTCCCTTAGAGCCAATCCTCTCTATATGCAGAGTATTCAGATGCAGATCAGCCCTGCCAGATACACTTACCTGCTCACATCGATGACTCCTACGAGGGCGAAGCTACTAAACGCTGTGAAGCCCAACTCTTGGTCCAAGTTCAGCGCTGTTTGCTTGCTTGGCTTCTGCCGCTGCTATAGAAACCTTCCCTCCTCCTCCTCTTCCTCCTGCGCAGACTCTTTGAGAGGCTCGTCAATGCAGACGCTGTCCTCTTCTAACTCCCTGGTTCCCAAACTTTTCAAGCCGCCCCCCTCCCCCCGTTACACAAACAGCCCGCAACCCTTCCCTATAAAGAAACCACCATTATTCAGAATAGTGGGTTGCACGACTCACTAAAGAAGATAATAATACAATGAAATGCAAAACAGGAACTATCAATTGCACATTAATTCAAAATCCAGTTAAAACTAGTGTTATTCAACAGAACAGATGAACTTTACCTAGCGATACCAGCTTTTTTAAAAAAAATATATCAAGATAAGGATAGAAATATAACTGAAAAAGAGAGGGGGGGTTATTGGTTAGTTTTTTTGTTCTTGTTTTTATCATGTATTTTGTGTTTTTATATTCTTACCTTGTGAACTGCCCTGATACCTGCTGATGAAGGATGGTATGCAAATTTAATAAATGATGATAATAATAATAATAATAATAATAATAATAATAATAATAATACATGCTTATGATTGCTGTAAAAAGATGCAAACATCTGGCTTGAGATTTCCATCATGTTTATCATTCTCTGTTTTCCCTTCCAGACTGGTTAAGAGCTTTGATGCACTTGACAGCTTGCATTAGTTCTTTGTGACTGTTTAATTACGCCAAATAAAAGCATTAACTGCTTTTATTACTAGAATAATGTGCATATTTTAATTGTTACAAATTATACTTATTAGTCATTTTAAAAAGAAAAGTAAAAACAAAGAGACTTACAACGTAATACCAAAATGAAAGCCAATATTAAAGTGAAACGAAATAAAAGCAAAAAACATTCAAGAGGGCTCACTTTAGAATATGACAGTGGAATTTTATGCTATTTTAAAACTGTGATGTGCAACTCCATAACATTTTTCTATAAGAGGAACTTTCTTTTGGAGTTGGGAAAAGCAAGCCGCCCTACACAAAATTAGACCATTGGACTGCCCAAGTCAGTATTGTCTAAAGTGATTGACAGCTCCTCTCCAGGGAACCGTTCCCTGCCCTGGGGATGGCAGGGATCAAACCTGGGGCCTTCTGCATGCAAAAGAGATGCTGAATTGCCCACTTAAGATCAGTGACAAAAGGCCTACAGGAACACAACTTGTTTCCAACTGATCAAGTTGTTTGCATGGTTTACATTGGCATTGGGTGGCAAGCAGGATTCTTGCACCTTCCACAGCTGTGTGGCAGGCAGAAATTCAACAGGTTAATCCTGTTTTGGTATGGAAACTCAAGGGGAAAACCTCTATTTGTTGATACTCTGTCACACATATTATTATTTGTGTGTGACCCCTCCACCTCACTTGTAAAAGAGGCCATAAATTTGCACATGGTATGTCTTCTTTTTGCAAGTGGGGTGGAGTATGCCATCCACAATAGGGTTCCAGGCCCAGAAAAGCCTATTCCTACCCATTGTTCCCCAAGCTGTTGTTGTTTAGTCGTTTGGTCGTGTCCGACTGTTCACTCCTGTCTTCCACTGCCTCCCGCAGTTTGGTCAAACTCATGCTGGTAGCTTCAAGAACACTGTCCAACCATCTCGTCCTCTGTCGTCCCCTTCTCCTTGTGCCCTCAGTCCTTCTGAACATTAGGGACTTTTCCGGGGAGTCTTCTCTTCTCATGTGGTGGCCAAAGTATTGGAGCCTCAGCTTCAGGATCTGTCCTTCCAGTGAGCACTCAGGGCTGATTTCCTTAAGAATGGATAGGTTTGATCTTCTTGCAGTCCATGGGACTCTCAAGAGTCTCCTCCAGCACTATAATTCAAAAGCATCAATTCTTTGGCGATCAGCCTTCTTTATGGTCCAGCTCTCACTTCCATACATCACTACTGGGAAACCATAACTTTAACTATATGGACCTTTGTCGGCAAGGTGATGTCTCTGCTTTTTAAGATGCTGTCTAGGTTTGTCATAAACGTAAGTAAACGCTTTGCTGTTGAAAAGCATTTTGAAAGTGCTGCATCTGTTTCCAGCTTCACATTCCTCTTCTGGTGAGCGTTTGTGTCGAAAGGTGCCCAGGGTATCTAAGAATAATGGAAGTAAAATGTAAAACCTTCTAATGTTGTGGAACATAGTGCCATGTGCCTCTCACTCCCTTCCTCTCCTGCTAGAAGGAAGCCCCAGAAGAAACCTGGGGCCAAGGCTTCAGCAAGTTTATTGTCCACAAGGCATTTGGCTGGCCTATGAAGGAGCTTTGTGGGTAGTAGAAAAAGGGGCCCTGTTTCCCCTTTGTGTCATTACAGCACAGCACAAGGAGATACAGCAACGCGGTTAAATATAGGTCTCAGCAGCAGGCAGGGCAGTGTTGATCTCACTCTGCTTTAGCTGCGGTAAAGCTCTAGATAGTATTGGTCTGCTAGGCTGCAGTGCAAACGGGGCATGCTCTTCCACTTTTCTGAAGTGATTAGTGGTTTGAATTCCAGCCCAGGTTACCTAACCCCTCACATGACTTCAGGGGATTTTGGCTCCTTTTCTCCATTTTACTGTCTTTGCTGTTTTGGAGGCTGCTGTTGCAGCAGCGCTGAATTTCTCAGTGACATCTGCAGCTGTGACCCCTGCAGTGAGAATCCACTAATTCCTTCCATCTGTCTAGATGGGCCACTACAGCAATGGCTGCAATGTTTCAAGAGCTGAGTGCTGAGAATTTCCCCATTGGAGCCTCTACTTGAGCCATCCAGTCTAAGCAGGAATATGTGATCCGCCTTCAAAAAGTGGTGCATCTTTCTTTCTGCACCTTCCCTCTGTGGATCAATGCAGCCCCTGGGAGTTTTGCACAAGAATTGGGACCTGTTCTCTGTGCAAATGATTACAGGACAGAGCTAAAGGGCCAGTGGGGCAGGGTGGGAGGAGGAGGAGACTTGACCTTTTGTTCTATTATTAACATTTCCCCCTGCAAGCTTTCCCTTTTTTGTTTTCTGTTTTGCATTAGTTAGCAGCCTTTCCCTAGGTTCAAGGTATTTTACATAATAAAACTATGCAGCCATCCTAATCTGAAAAGACATGTGTTACACCCTATCTAAAAATCTTACCACAGGTGGGAGAATCTCAAAGGGGAAACCCATAGCCTTAGGGCAACAATTCTTTTAGGCTCCTCCTAAAATAGTGTTATTCAGGCAGGTCTTTGAAATGTTAATTTATTCTTGCCAGCCAGTATTTATTGATGTTTTTACCAATGTTTTCATTGATCTTCTTATAATTTTTGTATGTTGAGGGGTTTTTTTTTTTGACACTGTGGTTGATAAATATTTAAACAAAGAAATTACTTTTAGCTGCAGGGCTTCTAATCTCACAGGGAAAGTAGCACATAAAAGTTTCTGGGAAGGCAACAGTAGCAGGGCAAGGAGAAAGGCACTGCCTACCCACAAAGCGGGACAATTTGTTGTGATTTACATCTTCTCCTCACACCAGATATGTATATTGACCCCCATAGAGGCATTGGCTGTCAGTGTGCAGCTGCCAGACTAGAAGTCAAGATGTGAAACTCAAAAAACTGGAATCTGTGGTGGAATGCAAAAAAAGCTTGCTCACCCATTAGCTTGTATCTGTGCCCAGTGTATCGCCACACATGTAAGTGTTCTTGTGAATAAGTGTTACTTACCGAGTTGTACAGCTCAAACATTTGGTGCACAAATTGTACATATGTTTTGCACGATGGATAAACTTGTTGCCACTAGTGTCTGACTTCAATAGGCCTTTTATCCTGATAGGCGTACTTATTCCCTCAAACCAAGATACAGTGGTACCTTGAGTTAAGTAATTCGTTCCAGAGGTCCGTTCTTAACCTGAAACTGTTCTTAACCTGAAGCACCACTTTAGCTAATAGGGCCTCCCACTGCTGCTGCGCCGCTGCAGCACGATTTCTGTTCTTATCCTGAAGCAAAGTTCTTAACCTGAAGCACTATTTCTGGGTTAGCGGAGTCTGTAACCTGAAGCGTATGTAACCTGAAGCGTATGTAACCTGAAGCGTATGTAACCCGAGGTCCACTGTATTAAGAACTGAGGTGTAAAAGCTATTGTTTCATGATTTTTTTAAAAAATATTTCTGTATAGGTCTGTTGAGCTGCCTATCCCTGTCATAAACAGGGACACATCCTTCTGTGGTCCCCGACCCAGGTGCTGGTAGGACAATTGGAGAGGTCTACATCACCTGTGCAATATCTTAACCCCCCTTGCATCATATTTCTTCATTATATTTTTCTTTTAATTTGGATTTTTATGCACTAGGAAGGGGAAAGGGAGAATAGGTCAGTTGATCCTGTTTTGTTAGGAAGGAGAAAAAACCCAGTCAAAAACAGCATACAAATTAATTAAAAAGGATAGCTTTCCCTCTCTGAATCCCTTGCATCATTAAACTGCTGAACTATTTCATTGCCTTAAAGCAGGCATGGCCAAACTTGGCCCTCCAGCTGTTTTGGGACTACAATTCCCATCATCCCTGACCACTGGTCTTGCTAGCTAGGGATGATGGGAGTTGTAGTCCCAAAACACCTGGAGGGCCAATTTTGGCCATGCCTACCTTAAACTGCCAACCTAGCAGTTCGAAAGCACATCAAAGTGCAAGTAGATAAATAGGTACCGCTCCGGCGGGAAGGTAAACGGCGTTTCTGTGCACTGCTGTGGTTTCGCCAGAAGGGGCTTAGTCATGCTGGCCACATGACCCAGAAGCTGTCTGCAGACAAAAGCCGGCTCCCTCGGCCTATAGAGTGAGATGAGCGCGCAACCCTAGAGTCATCCGCAACTGGACCCTAACGGTCAGGGGTCCCTTTACCTTTACCTTAAAGAGAGAGAGGCACAATCTCAATCCTTTCTGGAATTGGCATCTTCTGATGTTGTAGTCCTCCTCCTACAGCCCAGAGGCATCAATATCTGAGACACTCGCTTTCATTATGACGTCACAGGCCCTGGAGCTGAGCTCCGACTGTCCAAACAGATTCTGAGGCAGAATCCTTCTGCGCTCTTGCTCCAATTAATTTAGTGAGAATGTGACATTTAATAACATTTAATTTAGTGAGAATGGATGCAGATGTTACTAGGCTGCAGTTCCTATCAGCAGCACCAGCACTACCAGTTGTATGACTATCTGGAAAGACGACAGGCATTATAGCTGCTTTGTAAATAGCAGTTTTAGGGATTTTAAAGCTGCAAACACACTTTCTCACCACAAGAGGGCAACCTATGATAAAGATTTGCTCAACGAAGACATGTACGGTATCTAATAAGATGGGTTTTCCAGCTGGTTTTGATGTCTTTCTGTTCTAGGTGCTGTTGAGCTGGATATAGAGGAGCCAGTTGCAGGGAATCCATGCTGGTGTGTGAGGTGACAACCAGGACACTTAACACTGGGCTGACTCAAAGTGCAGTATCACTGGTAAAGGTGCAAAAGTCTTGTGTATGGAGAAGATTCTTGCAGGTATATTTTACTCCAATATTTGGGTACCATTTTGAATAGGATACACAGGGCTTAGCATCTCATGGTGTCATAGGTGCCAGGCACCCACAAATTTAGGTGTCAGGGCCATGCAACCACAGCTGTGGGGCCAAGCTGGCATTCTTGCGTGGTGTACACCACGGGTCAGCAAACTTTTTCAGCAGGGGGCCAGTCCACTGTCCCTCAGACCTTGTGGGGGGCTGGACTACATTTTGAAGAAAAAAATTGAATGAATTCCTATGCCCCACAAATAACCCAGTTATGCATTTTAAAGAAAAGGACACATTCTACTTGTGTAAAAACACGCTGATTCCTGGATCGGCTGCAGGCCGGATTTAGAAGGTGACTGGGCTGGATCCAGCCCCCGGGCCTTAGTTTGCCTACCCATGGTGTACACAGTTGAGCAAGGGAGTTTTTATTACAATAGTGGTCTTCACTATAGCTGTACTTACGCAAGAATGTTTGCTTCTTAGGACTATCCAAACACGAAGGAAAAGTGTGTATCAAAATATTTAAGTCTTGCTTCCCTTCCACTAGGGAAATGGGTCTAGTGTATATAAATTAGAGTTGTCTCAAATCATTATAACAGATGGACAAACATTGGTGTTTAAAATCATTTAAACACTTTGGGGTTTGTTTGCTTTTTTGGTCTTGTCTTTATATCCATCCATCGTTTTGTAATCTGTCCCGAAGAAGAGCCATCACTTCAAAAATGTGTTGGACTTTTGAACCCTTTCAGTTGCTTAAATTCCATGTTTCCATAAGTGGATTAGTACATTAGATTTGGCTGCGTGTTCCCCTGCCTTTGCTGGTGTCCTCAGCACAAAAAGAAGTAGCCTAAGGAAAACAGGCCCCCCATGACAAAGTTTATACAACAAATGCCTTTATTACAGGAAACAGTTCAACATACTGCATGGTAGTAAATCAATTATAAGTGCATTTAAGTAATGTTTCTGGACATCATAACAGTCTCAATAGTTCTGCAAGACTTCTTCTGAGTCTTCTGACTCAGTTCAAGCAAGTGCAACTAATGGAATAGCCATTAACAGTAAAATACAAGAAAACAATGATATTTAGACTAGATAAGCAACAGCATATTTGTCACAACCAAACATCACAAAGCAGAGCTCACATACTGAAGACTATCACTAAAATGATTTGTTTTTTAAAACCAACATATTAATCTATTCCAAACAATCCGTTCTTGAACAATGTTACTTCAGTAACTCAGATATTTGTTTGCTTCCCCCCTCCAAGAGGATTTTTTTTTTTTTTTGCAATTATTATAAAGGAAGGGGGGAAGAGGAGGGCACAAGAAAAGATGTAAACATGTTGTGGTCTTTTGTTTTAAAGCCCATTGAGAGCAAAATACATTACATGCCACAAAGAAAGTGCATTTTATCTGGTGCCATCCATCAGAGCCAGCTTAAAAATCTCAAATTCTGCTTCTAAACTCAATGTTGTGAATTTACATAGGATTAGAGATATTTATCAACTTCTGGTGTAAAATAGCTAGAAAACATTTTGATCAATGCATAAAGCCTTTTGTAATTAATTCATAAAGTAATACAAAACACATTTTATTTCCTTAGAGTACAGCGATAAAAACACAAAACATTGAACCTTACAGACCTATTTTTATATATCTTTATAATGTATATAGATATATTTATATACAAACACACAATATACCAAAAACTAGCAAAGCACTTCAAAACAGTCAGTTCCCCTGTCCTGTACCCCCTGGATTTTGAAACCTGAACTAGTTTGTTTTTTTTTTTTTTTGCACTTACAGTCTGATAGGAATCCACAGAAGTAGTAATCAGAGTATATGTATCTGGCTAAAAATTATATAAAAAGACAGAACATTTTGCTTTTCAAATAACCTTCTAAATATATATTAAAAGTATCCAGTATTTCCATTAGTGCCAAAATTGGAAGCTCTCTTTTTCAAATATTTATAAAGTGAATTCCCCATATTAAAACAGACAATAAAAGAAACTCCTCCTGAAAACCAAAGGATGACTCACTCTCATTGCATTCTTTGGAAGGAGCTCCACTGATTCCAGTGGAAGTGAAACCGCAGGCATATGACATAGTCTTACAGGTTCTGAAACACGTTAGTAATTTTTGCAGCATTCGCCTAGGGATAAGTTGCCTCCTGTCCCCGTGTCAGATTAGAGGTAGGCTGCAGTTATTCCCCAGATAGATTCGTGCTAAATTTTGGTGGATGAAATTCCACTCCCTGCTCCGAGGTACGCTTGACTCTAATCTGAGGCTAACCTAAAGTCACCTCCTTGGCACAGGGAGCACAATATACTACTGTGAAAAAGCCCTCTAGTAATGTAGTAATTGTAGCTCTATCTGTGCATTGTCCAAGGCTCAGCCCTTCACTATGATGTTTGCAGGCAGATTCCTCCAAATCTGCATAGTTGTAATAACATCATATTGTATAACTGGAGTCTTAGGAGACTAGCAAGAGACTTTCATCCTGTATTGGACGGATGCTAGTTTCCCTAAAATTGTATTGTTAATCAGGCAAAAGGAAATATTTGGCACAGTGTTTACAATAAAACATGACAGGATTTTAACTCATTATCACTACAGTAAAAAATAAAATTTAACAATGCCATTTTTACTCTGCAACTCTGCTCCGTTACAACTGCATATTCAGAATCTTGACTAGGTTTTCAAAAGTTACTTCTTAAATTGGCTGGTGGTATTTGAAAAGATCAAAACCACTTGATGACCTAACCCAGACATCCTCAATTTCATGCCCATCCAGATATTTTGAACTATTACTCCCAAATCAATCCTACCCAGCACAGCAACTCTAGCTGGATTTGACAGAGGTGGTCATAGTCTAAAATATAATGAAGGCATCATTGTGGGGAAGACTGGCCCGACTCCCTATGGCAACCAGTTTCAAGTAACCACTCACAGGGCTGAATGTACACAGTCACTGATAGAGCCCACTGCAAGCACCACTTAACCTGCTCACAGTTAAGGCCCACTGACAAACACCCATGTCTCCTGCCTAAAAATAAATGGGACGTGAAAGCAGTTCAATTGCTTTCCCTTTGTCTTAAAACTGCATTACCTACAGCAGGCTTCCTCAACCTTGGCTCTCCAGTTGTTTTTGGCCTACAACTCCCATGATCCCTAGCTAGCAGGACCAGTGTCAGGGATGATGGGAACTGTAGTCTCAAAACATCTGGAGGACTGAGGTTGAGGAAGCCTGACTTAGAGGGAGAGAAATACACATTTCTTCCGCGACGCCATTCCTTTTCGTCCCTCTAAAGCAGAATTTGAAGTGTGCCAAGAATGGAAATTTGAGCAATTCACCATGGGCGGCATTTAACCATTTTAGTAGACCTTTAGGAAGATTTCTGAACAGGTACAATGTAACACATGTTCTTATGAAAAATGCATAGTTTTACAGTTACAGATACATTCATTAAAATCCATAGATTCTTCTGGGAGCAGACATAAATCAAAACACAGTTTTCCTGCAAACGTTAACTGTGGAAGCAGTAATTCCGGGGCAGGGAACCTCAGATGTGGGAGCCAAATGTGGCCCTCAGGACTTTCCACAGGCTACACCCCCTGCCTGCCTTGAAATGCATCCTTGAACTCTGATAGTGATTCTTGTTTGCCTGGATTGAGACTATAGGATGTGGAGTGTCTGCGTAGAAACTAGCCTATTGTACAAAGGTAAAATTCACATTTGTTGCTCTGCCTGCTTTTTGCCTCAGGTCCCATTCTCCCCTGGGAACTTTCCCAGAAGGGGACAGGGTCCTAGGTCTGGAAAAGGTTCCCCCACCCCTGCAGGAACTGAATAATATTAACTACATTTCCTTCTTGAAACCTTTTTTTGTTATCAGAATCCACTAGTTCAATTTAAAGTGATATTCCCCAAACTAATTAGGGGATTCCCAATGAGCCTTTTGTTAACAGGTTGTTTTTTTCCTTTAGTATAAATATGCTGCAGTTTTATAGAACTCTGCAAGTAATCCCTAGAAAACCAAACTCAACACATGAATTAAATATTTAAGATTGACATATTAGGCTGCAATCCTAACCTGGGAATAGGCCCCATAAAATTGAGTAAGTTTTACTTCTGAGTAGACATGGTTAGGATTGTACTGTCCATTTCTTAAATATAAACTAGTGCTTTTGCGCTTACCAAGTGTGCTTGATAACATGTATTCCATGTACACTTTGGAACTTAGCTTTTCCCCCCAAAAAAGAAAGCTTATTATTGTACCATGTGCCTCTCCAACATTCACTAAAATTATACATTTTCAGCAGCAATACAATCTTGACAGGGAGAAAAAGGGTATGGAAATCTCTTACACTTCTCTTCTAGAAAGCTCTGAACCTGACGAACATGCATACTAAAACATAACTTCTCACATGTGAAGGCTAGGAGCATAATTCACAAATAAGCCAAAGCTTCTATAAGCTGCAATGGAGCTCAGAGATGGACATGAGACAGAAACAGGAGATAAAAGTTGAATTAGCATAGACATTCAACAGTGATTGCAGCTATAAACCTCTGCTAGATATTCTTTACTCCAGAAAATCTTAGAAAAGTTCAGCAAAAATCTGCAAGAGAGCTTCAGAAAAGTAGTTCTGTAGACTACAGCCTAGGTTTCCAAGCTTGTAGAGCCAGGCAGAATTTCCCCTTATAGGCTAACCTTCTCACAAGCTGATTTGTTTAGTGAAGTTTACACACTGAGCTGGCCTTGAGAGAGGTTGAACATATGTACAGCTTGCAACTTTGCCACGTCTGTCAAAAACCAAAAAGTAGGTCGGATTCAGACAGGTTGCCCAGGGTTGTCTTCTGATTTAATACCACTGTTAGTAAACTGATATTAAAGCAGTTTCCTGTTTTGGATACCACAAGGAGCTCTGATTTAAAAGCAAACCAAGATCTCCACACTGAAGGCAATGCTCAAGAGAAGGGGACAGGGAAGAGTATGCAGGCCTGACCCATGTTCCTGTCTTCACAAACAATGGTTTGTAAAACAGGCGATGTTGCATTCAAACTGGGCCTATACCACCTTAGTCAGAACCATGATATTTCCACAACATCAGAATCTGATTAAAACATCTACATCTAAACATTTAAAGAAAATCTCAATTAACTGTAAGAAAACGGAAAGCTTGCAGTTCAGGTTCTTAGCCTCAACTTTCTAACAGTCTATAGTTTGTCTTGTTGACATTAAAGCATATATTTAAATACTTATTCCCAGCAAATGACAGGAGCTGCAGCCCTTACCAATTTTGTCTGAAAATCAGCTCTACTATTTCATTTGAAACATTTCCAAATATGAACTTAGGATCCCAGACTTCAGATACATATTATTTTCTAAGAACAAAATGGTTTCTCCCCTACCCTCCACTTTTAAAAGAAAATGACCACCTTCCTGGAGCAAAACAAAGTTCCTTTTTTTTAGGATGGGGGGGGGGAAATCTGCTGTAAATTATAATTAGCCATGCTACTCTTTGTTAAGATGGACTGGTGCCATTATTGCAACCCGAGGAAGGTTTTATTATATTCAAATATTTAATCAGAGCTTGGCAATTGCAACAGATCATGTTCATTAATTTACTCTACCTGTGTAATTAAGCCACAAGCTTGATTAGGGTGGTATTCAGCTAAATAGCTGTGCAACTGGAATGACTTCTCGTCTCCCCCTCAATAGTGGACCTTGGGGTCTCAAATTTAAGTGGATCCCTGTGCGACACCAATATTTGGTGCCCCCACCTCTCACCTTCCATTCTACATCATAGCTGTGGCACTGCCTCCAACTCTGCCTCCAATGTGACCGACCCAGTTGCTCTCCCCTAAACCCACCTCTGTCCCCCTGGTGTGACCTTTGTGCCATTCCCAAATCTGCTCCAGTGGGTTGGGGGAACTCCCCAAACAGATTTAGGGGGGCTGTGGGGAAGAAAGGGGGAAAGTCATCTTGTGCAAGTTGTTCTGCTTGTGCAGTTATTGAGTTGACCACCACCCATAGTGATTGGCATGAAAGATTTACTGTTGTATTCAGTGGTGATTTTTCATTGACAGAAACCCCTTGGATCCAGCACTGGCTTCTATTAATGGAACAAGAGAGAGAGGTGGTTTTTGCCAAATACATCCAGCAGCTCCCAGGTGTCACCTCCCAGGCTGTTCTGAGGGGTGTGTGTGTGTCTCACAACCCCCAGGAGCAGATTTGGGGGTAGGTTGCAGGGGTGGAAAAGGAATTGTGAAAATATCCTTCCTTTCGGACATGCTGAGGAAAACCTTTACTGGATCAAAGAGGCTTCTGTCAAAGTGTCTACTAGATCTAATATATACAACCCACAGAAGCTAAGAGTGAAATTAATTCAATGCATTTCTTCCAAGTTCTCATTTTATATCACATAAACACAAATCAACAAATACCACAAGGATCATTCAACAGTAGATAAAAAGTTCAATTATTTTGACATGAGAAGACATAGGGGAAGGCAGGAACAATCTGCCATCTACCACTGCTGTATTAATTTCAATGTTGGATTGTGTAGGACCCCTGCACAACCCCAATGAAATGAATGGAGACTGTGATAATGCTAATGCTTTGCTAAATGTAGTGGATTTTTAATGTACGTTAGCCTCTGTTCTCCACCCCCACCAGAAATCTGTACAATTTGAGTGCATTTTAAGGTATATGATATTGATAACCTGAATTGCATGACTACGGTATCCCTAAACAGGGCTTTCTGATATAGCTTGAATATTTGTCTTCACACTGACTTTCCTCCAGATCCGTAACAATAAAACATCAATGGTTAAAAAAGAAAAGAAAAAGCAAACTACAAGATAACCTGCTCCCTGGATCTTTAATCTTTGGCTAACTTTAGGGGTTTTAGATAGCATTTTTTCTTTTTCTTTTGAAGAATGTAAGGGGGGGGGGGGAGATCATTCCTTATGATGTTTGAAAAGCTTTCAGTCTTGTGGTTAAAAACAAATAATCATTATCTAGGGCTGTGGGTCAATTCAAAGTATGTTTTGAAACCAGCAAATTTTAAGCTACCTTAATGTTGTATAAATGCCGAAACTAGGCAGAGACCAGTTTATGACATACAAGACAAGACTTTTTCAGGACTAGAATACTAGTTAACCTTCCTTTCCTGTGGGACATATGGCCCTGAGAATAGGATTCAAACTGACAATGACAAGAAAATCCCTCTCTGAAATGGATTTTCAAACTACATCCCTATTCAAATTTATGTACCCTCAACACATTTTGGAAACCTATGAGATTGGCTAAAAGTTCTGGGTATACAGACTTTCTAGTAAGATGCTGCAAAATTATTCTTCACAGTGGCTTATACTTTTCTTCAACAAGATAGCCCTTTGTTTAATAGAAAAGCAATATTGCACCATTCAGTAAGGCTGTTGTTGCTTTCCTTTTTTATTTTTTGCTATAACTACTGCATATCTGAGATACTAAGACCACCACAAGACAGGTTAATTTTACAACATTTTGTAAAGAGCCAATTAAGCTTGCTATTTCTTGGCATATCTTTAATTACTTCTCCCTTTTATATATAAATTGTGGGAGAAAAAAAAAAGCTTTCTGGATCTATACAACAAATGGCATGGCACCTCAAAAAATCCAGATTGTCGTGCAATGTAAATGTATAAATACAATATTAGAAATATAATGTCACATTCTAGCACCCTAATAGTGTAAGGGACTCAGCTTCATTGTTAAGTAGTCCTAATTCAAAAAAACATAAGCAAGTTAAATTAAATATGAGCTTATATGTTTTGCTGAACTAGGGACTCCTAAGACAGAAAATCACACAGAATGACGACGCTCAAAAACCTCTTTTCCTCAGACAATCCACCTGACTCTAATTTGTCTGCCAATCAACTCCTACTCTTTTGTCTGGTGCAATAGATTCTGGAACACCTGCAATGCCTAGCAGCTTCCTGGCCATTACTATATTCACACTGGGGCACCCCAAATTTCCAAAGAACACCCTTGCAAACTGATTATAATCAGTTTCTCATTGGCATCTGGTTGGCAATTTTTCTTTTTAAAAGACTCTGAATTAGATGGGTCATAGGCCTGATCCTGCAGGCTCTTTTTATGTTCTTAATATACTGAACTCACTTGTTTCGTTGGGCAGACTTTAGTATTCATTTTCCACAAAACTTTTTGCAAAAGTTAAAGTTCTCGCAAGATCAGCATCCCTATGAGAGCTCTGATCACGAAAAGGAATCATGCACTATATACTGGACTTGAGGGCCAGGCGTTTTGACAGAATGGGAGTATACAAAAACAGTATTACATTATGCTCAGATAAAGGATTGGTGGCCCCTCATTCACATACAAAATACTGCCTTTTGTTGGGTTTCTTGTATGTGTAGCCACAAAAAGGCCAATTATGCCATATTTTCATATGCAGGAATATGAATAAATCTCATTTTTATTTAAAATTCTATCTTGCTGACATGAAGTAAACACAGAGGGAGCTTCATTAAAACAAATCTATAAAGAAAAAATAAATAACAAACAATTTAAAAAAAGCTCTGGTAAGAAGTTTCCATCTGAACACAGATCAGAAGGGAAACAAACCTCAAGCTGTCTTACAGCATCTTCCTTGCCTGTTTCCCCCCAGCACAATACTGAGTTTTCATGCACTTGGCACCCCCTTGAATCTGCTGCCTATTTTGGGACTGAAAAGATGCCTGAAAGTGGATTCTGCAACACCTTGGGTACAGATAAGACCGGTATTGCCTGGGAAAGAATTTAATTTCTCCTTTGGGAGAGGATCACTGGGGGGCAAATGGACGTCCCATGTTGATCCACTCTAATACAGGGCATAGGAATGACTGGCTTGACAATGTCCAAATACCTTTTTGTCTTTGAAAGACACACTATTTGCACATAATAAACTTACTTTTTTTTAATGAGTGGTCATTCTGTTGCTGACACTTGAGCAGTGTGATTGTAGAAAGAATGGTCAACTGCCAATTAAATTAGAGTCCACTGGAATTCAATTCCTAATATAAACACATGTCACCTTTCAAAACCCGCCTTACTGAAGATACACAAGATTAAGATAAATGCTGGTTTCTATAAACAATTTCAAGGGACTAATTTTTCAAATTTTATTGAATAAATCTGGCTAGAAAACAAAACTTTTTATACTTTACATCTCTCTCTGTGCTCAACCAATTCTATTTAAAACAAAACTATGTTGCTATTCTTTGTGTTTTCCTTCCTGAGGGAAATAATTTATTTACATAATTTTAAGAGTCAATAGGGCGGGGTGGGGAGATAACAATTAGGGGGCAAGCCTATGGTAAGATTCACAGTTTAGGATGGGGTGGATCTTTAGAATAGGGATCAGGTTGACAACAGCATATTCCACATTTCAACTAGAATCAGTGACAAAGAACCAAAGAACCAGAAACAATTGTGTGAGTTCAAGAAGCCTCAGATTTGTTTTCTTCCACTGCATGCTCAACTTCTTTTGAAATGAAAGAGGCGGTTTTTCAAAGGGGCAGTAGAATAAAAACTTCCACTGAGCTGCAAGTCCCGTGCATTTTTTTTTGTTTGTGGTGGTGTAATTTTCATGTATAACACTAACCACAAGACAGTTATCAACAGGTTCATCCAAGAAATGGCTAACTCTGACATGGTCGGACATTCAAAACTGGGCTGTATCCAAATAAACTTCACTCAGAGTAGACCCACTGAAATGAATGGACTTCAGCAAGTATTTTTTTTTAAAAAACCAGCCTTTAAATAGTTCACTGCAGCCACCTGTGGTTCAGTGTAGCCTTTTTCTCACCTGACAAGCTGGCATAATTACAATTCTAGCTAATGACCTACTTTCTGTGGTTTTCCAAACCCTATTGAAATTCTACAACAATAAAAAAAATGTTATTCTGAAAGGAATTTTAGAACAAGCAGTTACTATGTACAACAAGGCAAGCTCAAGCAGTTCTATTGTAAAATTATGCTCTTCTCTTCCTATCAGAGGTCTAGTAGAATCACTTATAAGGTGGTTCAGTCATTGAGTAAAGAACCAAATCCTATCTTAGGGCAGCTTGGCCTTAAACCTAGCTATGGCAAACAGTAGTTCAAACAAAGCCTATCTCAGTGTTGCCACATGGAACACTCCCACCGTTCGAGACTTGAACCATACACAGTATAAGAAAGCTTTGCAGAGCAGAGAAATGGAGATGGGAGAAATAAGTTGTCGATGCTGATTAATTTTTATGAACGCTATCACATTAAGACAGAGTGTCATGGGCAATATTCAGCAGGCACTATCCTGGGAAGATCATGTTTCAGTGTTTCTAGCCCTCATGAATGCAGAGTTAAGTTGAAAATGCCTGACAAAAATGCTAAAACGTTCAAGGGTCAAACATTGGTTTTCATCTCTTGTGAATATTTAGATATGTCAAGGGCTGACTTCAGCTCTGAACATTTGAGAGCACCAATAATAATTTGGTACAGTCCCTATCATATGCAACCATCCTGAAACAGAATTTCCAATCATATCCATAAATACATGCAATGAAATACCAGCTATGGGTTTCTAGTTTATTATGTATTTCCAATACCTGCCCCCGCACCCGCCTGTCAACAGCCTAAATATTTACCATCCTCTGCCCCTACAGTTTCTGGTTTTGTGACCTTGAGTCATATTAATGGTTTATTTGAATGTGAGTTATCATTCTGCAACTTGTATGGCAATATTGTCCTGTGAAAATGCCACAGAACTAGAACAGGACCATGTGAACTTCAACTGGAACATTTAATTGATAAAAAATTTGCTCTCTTGAGTGCAAAGTATTTCTGCAGTACTTCATTCTTCTTAAAACGTGTGATTGCAAAGTCAAACTCTTGGTCTATCGATGCCAATAACATCTATTCCAAATGGTAGTGGCTCTCTAAGAAGGCCTCATACAGAGGTCTTTCGTAGTCCTGTTTAAGGTTTTTTAATGGAAATGCCAGGAATTGGACCTGGGTCTTTTAGCAAGCATGCCTTCTACAAACATTGCCTATGCAACATTAGGAATGAAACTGTGCCTTACCTTTTCTCCCCCTGAACATTAAGGAAGTAGGTTAATGTTTGTACTCATCTCCAAGCAACAGGTCCAAACAGAGGTTATGGGTGATTCCTATTCAGTGAACCTCAAACAGATCATTGTGAACACTCAGAGATATATGGCAACACAAAAGAATGACTGCAACCTAACACATTACAAATTAAAGCATGAACACATGGAGGGACTGTTACATTAGGTATACAACTCTGGAATTAGCAGTTAGCTTCCTGATCACATAAACACTATGCATTGCTTATACTTGAAGATGCAACTAAAAACAAGGCTTCACTCCTCTGCCTCTCAAATATTACTTTTTCTTTAACTTTAATGGTCAGGCTAGATCTAAACAGTTGCCATGTAGAGTAACAAGACTATTCGTTGTTCTTTTTTTTAAATGTCATTTTGTATCAAACTCATGCCTTCTGTTATTTCACTGCCACATCTCCAGGAGGGCATGATCCTTATCCCGCAGCTGTTAAGACTGACTGCATCAGCTCAAGATCTGTAGGATTGTGTTCTTTGGAGGTGTTAGAGAAAACTGCTTGAATTTCTTTTGAGGCTGCTTACATGGGAGAACCCTATGGATGCAACTCAGTCATTTCCCAAATACGCTTGTTTTGGAATCTTAGGCTTACCTGTACAGAACCCTACAAAGGAAGAGGCCTATTATTAAAGCTATTTTTTAAAAAAGTTTGCATGAGGACCAACCCTAGCTATAGATTCTGTGCTCCAATTAAATGTTGTGCTGCCCCCATAGCCATCGGTAGACACCAGTATCTGTGGTCTTACAAAAAATAAAATTTGCCTATGACTTGTAGTCATGCAATAGTTGGACTGACATCCACATAGGCTTCCATTCTTGCTCTTGTTTTCCCAACTTGGGATACCATTCTTTTTCCACCTGAGTTAATGTCACAGGACAAAATCCACCAGGACGTTTTAAGAACAAGCACCCCATTGTGCTATTGCACCAATCTCATTTTGTTTTAGTAGGGCCTGCCCAGGCAAACAATTTCTATCTACCTGTATGCATTTTCCCCACTGATTTTCAAAAGCTCGCTCAGCCACCACCCCACTAATAAAATCTGTGCCTTCTAATGGACCCCAACCCAATACTAAATTACGCTAAAGCACCAAGACCTATCAAAGTGCAAGGCAGCTTGAAGACCTTTTATTTCTGACCTTGAAACAACTTTACCCTCTAAGGTTTTTTTTATATACACATATAACTGCTATGCTACACTCATATTTTACTTATTGGAAAGCATTTAAGTTGTTGTTGTTGAGCTGTTTTCCTCCATGTAGCCTTTACCCCCAGAAATAATGCCTTGTATTTTAACTGATCTGTTCATTTCAGAATGTCATATAAAAAGGCAGGGAAGGAAGCTGCTGGTTTGGATCGTCACATCCCTGAATAAATGCTGACAAAAGTCCACATGGCTGCCCATGCTCCTCCTTAACAGGACCTTTAGCACAAAGAATTTTCCTGCAATCACTTCTAGGAAGATCATATTGGAACCCAAGTTCTTATTCTTATTTCAACCGAAGGTTGTTTAATGTTATTGACTCCCTTCCCACTTGTGGTTGTACTTTTTAGTTTGGGTGTGCTGGTGATTCCCCTGCCCTCTCCAGGTATCCTCCTTTAGCACAGAAACAAGACTCGTGCTTGGGCTTCAGGTTTGAGACCTCTCACAAAAGATTCTTCTTCACAAGGATGCTTGTCTTTCCAGCAAAGCCGCATCCTAGTACCTCTAAAGGACACTTCCCACCTCTGAAGCAAGACTTGCTCACATTATAATTATTCACCACTCCCGGGAGAGCTGCTCTTGAGAAAACTGTAGCTTATGTTATGCATTTGTGTGGTGCATAAACATTTTAGGAAAAGAAGTATCACTTGATTCCCCACCCCCCCATCCCAAAGTTCACAACACAGACAATAATGCAGTGTGAAAAAACACATGGTCCCGGCAGGCAAATTGTTCAAGGTTATTAAAGAGAGTTCTTTTCTTTTTTTTCTTTTAAAGAAAAAAAAGACATATAGCTGCTCCTGCTTCAAAACTTTTTGAAGGTTTTGTTTTTGTTTGTTTCCCACTATATTGCTGCATGTTGGCTTCGAAGAAGTCCTTCTCTTGGGGTATAACTACTTCACCTTAGAGTGCAAAGTAGAAGCCAGCACTGAAGGAAGTGGACAGAAAAAGAAGAAGAAAATCACACAGCCTGGCTGTAGTGAGAAAATCCTGCCATAAATCACTCCATACCCCTCCATCGTTTTTTCCACGCTTTAGTCAATGAACCTCTGGCAGGCCTTCTTCCATCGACAAGCTGTGCACCACATATCTCTGTTCTCCATCCCATACACTTTGCGACATTTCTTCCCCTCTCCTCTCGGTTTTCTGTCAGAATAATGAGAAGGAAAGCTGGTTTATGGTTATTTCATCTAAAATACTGACATGGAGAATTTGCTATAAGTATTACTGGAAATCCAAAGATTACTTTGAGCCTAGTTATCTCAGACTGGAGTTGAAAAAGGATGTAAAAGACAACCAAAATGGGAAAGTGCTTCAAGGAGCATAGAATCAGGAGAAGTCTATCCAACTGAGACTAGTTTTGTGGTGGTTGGGGTGAATGGAAGGAGGGTTTTTTTTGTAAACCAATGAAAAATTTCAACAGAATGGAACACTTGGTTTTCTTTCTATAGCTATTTTAACATGAATAACCAGCTGTTCTACTACTCCATAAATTTTCTTTGAAGGGTCAAATATGAGGCAACTATTCTGCTAGGAGTGCAATTCTATGAGTGTCTACACAGACGTAAATCCAATCAGTTCAGTGGGGCTTACTCCCACGGTAAGTGAATATAGGATGGCAGCATAAATCTTTACAAGTGAAGTTAGCAAGAATCCTTCATCCTCATTTGGTAAAACAAAAAGTCACTCCTTCAGACCCATTTCATTAAAAAAAAAAAACCTCTTCACATGCCCTTTATCAATCTCCTTTCAACTCCAAGAAAGGAGCAAAGTTATATTCCCTGATATTTCAAGGATTCCCATCCCCCTTTCCCCTCTCATTTCCTAGCCAAGGAGCAAATCAGTGGACACAAACTTTTCTTTAAGAAGAGATGGAAGATGGGCTTTGTACTTATTTTTCTGGACTGAGAAAGAATTTAATGGGCTTTGTGAACAAATAAATGTATCAATAATGATTTTAAAAACATTTTCAATATTATTTTGCTGTCTAGTTATATTGAAAAGAATTTCATCGAAACATATGTAATGGGGGGGGGAGCAAATAATTTACAGTCACACCCTCAATTAATTTAGTGATTTGCTGTCAAAAGCAAAACGTCTCTTACCTTAGGCCAACTGACAGTCTAGGAGGGGATGACAGAATGGTCTGAATCTGCTGCTTCTGCTCTCCACTCCCTGCAGGACGTGTGTGAGTTGGTGAAATCTAGAAGCAGAGATGAAAATACAATTGTGATTACAGAATTTCAATGGGAAGGGACACAATATGTACTGCATTTCCTAAAGGCTCCTCCATCCCATTGGCTCTCCAACAGCCAAGCCAAGCATTCAGCGGAGCACATGGCAGAACTGAATGTGTCTCATGTTAAAAAAAAGAGAAAGATTCAGCCTCCCCATCTCCATATGCATGGAAAGAAATGTTAAGTGACAGGGAACATCTGAACATGCAGTGTCCCTCGACAAATATCTGAACTAGCCTGGTTCCATGTAGGACTATACTACATTGCCCTGCTGAACATTTATTCCAATTCCTCTGCCTCATTCCTCTTCTACTGCATTTGTCTCAAATTCTCTGGCATATCCAATGTCATAAAGAAATGAATGGTGGTGCGGGAGAAGAGATGGGGACTGGGATACCCACCAGAACCAGCAGCTATGGGGCCAAGGGGAAGTTGAATAGTAGACTTTGCAGTTTAAACGAGCCAGCACTACCGATCCCTAGCAGGTGACTATTTGGACTTCCCTTTAAAATGCTCAAGGAAGACTTCATGACTTATGCACAACTGTTATGTCTTCCCTAGGTTTAATCAGAACTTTCCTGTAATTCAAAGACGCTGCTTCCTGCACTCTCTTAGTACCAATATCTAGTTGCAACAGAAGCAAAACACACTTTAATCTTCCATCAGGGCACTGAATCTCTGGCACTTGGTCCTAAAGGTAAAGGACCCCTGACAGTCAAGTTCAGTTGCGAACGACTCTGGGATTATGGTGCTCATCTCATTTTACAGGCCGAGGGAGCCGGCGTTTGTCCGCAGACATTTTTTCTGGGTCATGTGCCCCACATGACTGAGCCGCTTCTGGCAAAACCAGAGCAGCACACAGAAACACCATTTACCTTCCTGCCGGAGCGGTACCTATCTACTTCCACTTTGACATGCTTTCGAACTGCTAGGTTGGCAGGAGCAGGGACTGAGCAATGGGAACTCACCCCGTCGTAGGGATTTGAACTGCCGACGTTCTGATCGGCAAGCCCAAGAGGCTCAGTGGTTTAGACCACAGTGCCACCCACGTCCCTTTGGCACTTGGTCCTATGACATTCCAAATCACAGGGTGAGAAGGACAAGACATTCAACACATAATAAACAAGGAGGCTCCTACTCAAGTGACAGACCATTAACGAGCCTGTTCCAAGAAAAGCCTACATAGCTTCATCAAGACTTCATCAATGTTTGGCCAATGCAGTGAAATTTTAATGCACACTGCAAAGAGATTTCTGCCTGCAACCATCCTGGTATATAAAGTTAGGGCAAAAGAATCGACTGCTATCAGACACTCCAAAAAAGCCATTGGAGGCACACCTGTATATTCCAAGAGAAATTCAGGATTAATGCTTTCATTATTCAGCTTCAACATTTTATTAGCTTCTGGGATAATATATGGACTCGTCTAGAGAACTACAGTGAAATGGGAAAATGCTCCAGACAATGATATTGATTCCTTATAATCTTTCGTCCGTATTCAACTAAATTGTTATGCTAGTGGAAGCTACGGCACCTTCCTAGGAGTTAAGTGTAACACATGTCAAAATCACATAGCTGTGATTTTAAAAAGTACTTTGAAACAATACAAATTTGAAACACATGGAATTATGTTCATCTAAATATGCATTTTAGTATTGCTATGAAAACTGGAAAATCCTTTATATTAAACTGTTTTGTTGCATTTTTAATTTTAAAAATCATGCACTTTCTAATTCACTTGAACTATTTACTTGGTTTAATTTTGTTGGGAATGGTAAGTCATTATAGGCGAAAGATCACTGGCATTGCATGAAGCTCTGTGAATACCTACACACCTAATCCAGTTGCCTGCAATATCTGGTTTATAGAGCGACTTGGATTTCTTGTGCTACTTCAGCCAATTTTCTACCGCACCACAGAGAACAAGCCACCTTTATAATTATTCTAGATCAACCGTATTGTCATGAAATCAAATTTTGGGAGTATTTTATGCGCAGCATGTTCTGTTAAGAGTCTCTTGTTCAAATTGCTACCAGCATGATGCCTTTCACCGCTAGCTGTTCCTTGATAGAATTTAATAAATATTCATTGGCAGAAAGCAATGTAATTGATTCAGCTACTTTCATTTTTTATCAGCTCAGCAGGAGACCACAGACTCCACAGAAAACCTCCAAGACATGCCAAAGGTTGACAGTAAGAGGCTTTTGTGATTCACTTGGTGAAGAGAGGGAAGAAGCGGGCAGTACCTTATCGGTGCCTAATTCACACTGTCAGTAAGCAGAGGCTTTGTACAGCCAGCGTGCATTTGCAGGAAATGGAAAATTTGGAACGTGTGGCCTTAGGTAAAACACTTTGATATGGAAAAGGAGGGTTATGCTCTGATGACAATCATTTAAATGGTGGAACAATCATTTTAATAAAAATTAGAACATAATTTACTTATAGGAGCCATTTGTGTTGGGGAAATGCAAGGCAGGGAGAAATGGCAAACAAAGAGGCTATAAGCAGCTGGACAGAAGAATGATAGAAAGCAATATGGGATTACAATGGATCACAGGTCAACAAAAATAATGCAGGGAAGGGAAGAGGAGAAACCATCAAGCCAGTGTCCTATGAGGCTTACAAATCCAATGGACTGGAGGACGTCAGAATTAACTGTTGTAACTTTAGGGAGTATCACCTATTCAGGATCGTGGTGCCAGAGGAGAAACACTTTGATACTGCATGTTACAGTAAGAAGCATCAATGTAAGGTCCAGAATGCAAGCAGCTGGCAGCGGGGACTAGTTGATTCACAGCTGGAATACTGTGTTCGTTTGCCAGTCTTTCTACTCAGCTCCCACTAGACTCTCTTGATCTCAACAATGCACCCACAAATTACAGATCTGGGCAGGGCAGGCGGAAGAGGACAGAGCACTGCTACAAAGGAATGTTCATCTGGACAAAGGACAACAGTGCCTGCTTCCAGGCATGTACTGCAATATAAAAGCAGGGATAGCGAACCTGTGGCCCTCCAGATGTTGCTGGACTGCAGCTCCCTTCTTCCACGACAATGGTCCATATGCTGGCTAGGGCTGTTGGGAGTTGGAGTCCAGCAACATCTGGAAGTACAACGATTCTGAATCCCTGGTATAAATAAAACCTCCCGTTGTTCTATTTTGTTGGTTTTCTACTTACTGGAATGCCAGTGAAGGTAACTGGGGGCGATTGCCAGGAGATGCTAAAGCTATTTCCATTGGGAGTGAACTTTGTTGTTCCTGGAATGTTCACAGGAGCTGTGGCCTGTTTTAAAAAACACCAGTCAGTTAAGGAGGAACATCTCTGTTCTACAGAATTATGTTGCAAACTGTCTTATACTAAGGACCGTAAATTGGGTATCAAGTTTTGGAAAGAGATTATTTTGAACATAGGAGTACAGTGTCACAGCACTGGTCTGCCTAGGTTAGTACTGCCAACAGTGACTGGAAGACGGTTTCAGGTGGAGGTGTCTCCCAGTTAGCTGGGCACTAAACCTATGACCTTCTGCATGCCAAGCAAATGTTCTTGCTACTGAGCTATGGCCCTTCCCTGTCCACTGTACTTTTCATGCAGTTCTCTGATGGGTACAGGGAGGATGTCTAATGATATGTATTGCAAGCAGAAAGAAGAACTGCATTCACAATAATTCATGAGCAATGAACGGTTTTCCAATATATGCAGACCCAATAATGTTTTTTTAAAAAATCAGATCTTACAGAAGCAGCACTTTAGGGGGCAACAAACACCAGAATGGGTGGGAGAGAAAATGACATTAGCTTAGTTTCTCACAGAAACTATCATGAAATGGTGAAAAGAACAGTTAATGAACATGAGCAAGCACATGGTGCTATCTGTCATCATTTTGAAACAAGTCAAAAAGTCAGGGCTTATGCAGCAACTGCAAGGCAAGAATGGGGAGGGGGAAAGAGGGGAGGCAGTATGCAGGGATCTTTCAGAATTTAATTGCAATTGCTGAAAGAAAGGAAAAATGAAGTTAAAATAAATATCAGTAACACTATCGTCTTGTGTTTGACTTGCAGTTTAATTCTCTGAGAGGCCGCAGATCTTTCCTCTGCAAGACTTGCACAGGGATGGGAAGCACGTGTACAGGAGCAAACGGTGATGGACTGATTCTCTCTCTCATATATATATATATATATATATATATATATATATATATATAACCTTGCATAGCTAGTATCCTACTCTGGGTGCCCTTGTAGACTGAGGTTTGGCAAGAGTATATCAGAAACAGGTCCTTCAATCATGGCGTAAAGTTTCTGAAATATTATCCTAGAGGGAGGGATACCTAGTTCCATTACTTTATGCCTTCAGACCCCAGGCAACCCACCCACTTTTCAGACCACCCTTTGTTCTTTTGTGTTGCTAGGTGCTTATATTTTCTCTCTGCTTGTTTCTGATGTTGTGTTTGTTTGGGGGTTGGTAGACTGTCATTGACAATTGGAATGTTTTAATTGATTTCAGCTGTCTTGAATTCATTTATAAAGAAAGGAATGGTAACATTAGAAAAGAATAGATTCTAATAAATATTCTGGACCCCTCCCCCAAAACAGATCAGTAGAAGGAAGCCACAGTTTGAACAAACCACAGTTCCTAAAATTCAGACATCACAATGAACTGTGGTTTGCTTAATAATCAAAAGCTTCTTGTCTGTGAAAGAATAGAAAAGGAGGGGAAGGGGAACACACAAGACTGATGTTTGCCATGGCTCATTCACATTAGAAACCATGGGGTTCCCATTACACTGAGCCAGTATCCCTTACGGGAAAAAGAATCTTACCTGGTAAGCATGGTCAGAGTGAACGAGGTAGAGATTGGTAGGAGCCGAGCGGCTTAGAGGTGTCATCCCTTTCACATCTGTTTTGGCACATGACAGGTCACTTTTGCTCACATCTTGTGATGGAAAAGGAGGAGGAGATGCTAGAGACGGGGAGACGGGAGACAAGCTACTTAACCCATCAGCTACGGAATCAGTGTTGAGGCGTATCTCTGTGTAGTAAAAATCTTCCTCTCCATCACTGTAGTCAGACTCTCCCGCACGCCTAAATCAAGTGGAGACCAAGAAGTTATTTGTAGCATATTAAATTAACTGCAGTAAAGAAGAATTGTGATGTTAGTATATGGGCAGATGCAAAGAAGTTACATCTCCCAACTTTTATAACTGATGTGACATAAAGCATTTATAACTGACAGTTGGACCAATATTAAGATACCTTCTTCATTTGGCTGTGGGCTTTTTGTGCCATTTTGTTGATGTGTGCATGCAAGGCACATATGCCTCAGAGGCAGAATAAAGAGGCACTAGAATTCAAAAGCTAAGGGGTCACTATAAATAGTGACTTATTATGAGTCACAGTGAGGCTCCCCTAGACAAACCACAGATTTTAAACCATAGGACAAACCTTGGTTACAGCTCGTGGTTTTTCTGGAAAGAGCAAACCACGAGCACATTCAGATAGCACACACGGCTTAGCTCACATTTGCTTATTCATGTTAAGCCACTGTTTAGCTTTAGCATTATGCGAGTACTAGACCTGCATGTCATCTCCACAATCACTTTAGAAACAACTTTGATACAGGTGAAAATATATCCCGACATAATGTGGGAACCAGCCATAGAATTTTCTTCAAAATCTTTATCAACCTGAAAGTAGAGAACTGAGATACCACAGATCAGTGGTTGATTCTAAGAAAGCTCTGTTGCTTAGGGATATAAATCCTAGCGAAATCAATTAGGGTTATTTCTGAGTAAAATGGATTTGGGTATCAGTCTTTTTCCAGATAGAAGGAACAGTAGTTTTCTTACCCAAGGTGAATGGTCCGGATGTGTTTCTGAATACCGACGGCTGTGCTCAGTACTTTTCCGCAGTTTTTCCAAAGGCATTTAAACATCACCTTCATGGAATTCTGGAAAAACAAACAAACAAGAGAGAATACAGATGAATTAATTTGTTCACACATCTGCTTGACTTCTATGAATCATAAATTGGACCATTTTCTAAATTTCTGCTTAATGCTAATACAGCTTTAATTAGTATGGCATCTTTCAAAACACTTTTTCCAAGTGATCCTCTGCAAGGGGGAAATACACTTTGTTTGAAGAAGCCCCCACAGCTGCACTAGGGAGTTTACAGGAATGCAGCTAGAGATTGTTTAAAATAAGATGACATCCCTATTGGCATTACATGCAGTTACATATAAACACACACACACACACACACACACACACACACACACACACACACACAAATGTAACTTGCAAAGTGAAAAGGTAGAGATGTAATATTCCATTCCACTCCAGTGTGGAATCTCTGTTATTTCAAAAAGACAAGTTATTTTCTGTGCTCAAACTTTTCGCTGTAACTTAATTTAAATTTGATAGTGCCTTTGACTGCTTATCTTTGAACTAGATGGTAAGAGGCCTACGTTGATGTGGCAGAAGAGAGAGGATAAACTATGACAAGCTGACTGTGGCACTTTGTCAATAAACCCCAGGGTTGGACACTTAAAAGCATGCCAACATCCTGGAGCAAACAGTGAATGTACTATCCTGTAAGAAACAATGCACCCCTCAGGTTCGTAAATTAACCCCAAGAGATACAAACTTGAGTCTCCTATGAAGTCAATATTGGGCTCACCTTCCTCTTTCTAGGAATGGGCTCGTCAAAGAGGAGACTACTAGTTTCAGCTTCGTCAATGCCGTCGTCTGTCTGGGAGGGCAGTCGAAATGGTTTGAAGCTGTCGGCAGAAAGAGGGGGCGAAGGGGTGGATGGGTTTGACTGGTCGCTTGGAGCACTCCAGCTCCAATACCCGCTGCTGCTGGTACTTGAAGGCACGAATCCTCCTTCCTTCCAAGATCCATTTAAGGACTCTAGAAATTCGGAAGATCAAAAAGGAAAGGAAAGTGAATTAAAGTTGAACAGCACTGGATAAAGCAGGGGCAGTCAACATGGTAGCACCCCCCAGATGTGTTGGGCAACAATTCAAGGATGATGGGAACTGTAGTTCAACAACATCTGGAGGAAAATACGCTGTTTACCCCTGGACCAAAGCAACTCAATACAGTGGTACCTCATTTTTCGAGCATCTTGGAAGCCTAATGTTTTGGTTTTTGAACACTGAAAACCCAGAAGTAAATGCTTCTGTTTTCAAACGTGCCTTGGAAGTTGAACAGCTTCTGCTGCGTGTTTTCAATTTTCTTAATTTAACTTGCAGCCAGCCCTTTGTGTCTTAGTTTTTGAACGTTTTGGAAGTCAAATGATCTTCTGGAACGGATTACGTACGAGAACCGAGGTACCACTATATCAGTTACTGTGTTTTTTTAGAAGAGAATGTTGGCAACAGTCCTGCAGCTATAAATGTGCGAAGAGTTTCTACCTGGGAGTACTGCAATACTTTCACTAATTTATAGACACATAGCACATATGGTATCAGGGTTTTTCTTACAAACAAGCAGCATGTAAATTTTATGTAATAAATAAGTAAGTTAAGCATAGTTTTAAATGCTGTTTGTTCACAGAAGCTAAAGGGGTGAAAAAAGCACCTATCATTCAAATGTAATGTTCAGTCATAATTACGGCATTTCTGTGTTCTCTGGCTTTTTAACTTCTCTTTATCTTTCTTTTTTTTAAAAAAGAAAAGATTTATACATGAACAAAATTTTGAAAAGAGAAGAAAGCCTGATAGAATGAGGCTGAAACAAACAGAGAGAGAGAAAGTCTGATTCTTGTTTTCCTGCCATCTTCCTTGTTATTCTTTGTCTTATTTAAAGAAGAATGTCAGTTTGATCTTATGCACTACCTGTTACACACAGCAGCAAGTTTCATGCCCCCTTCTCTTTTTGTTGTTGTTTTTGTTTGTAAATCAAAAACTGCCTAGATGCTTCTGCCCAGAGAGGAAGAATCAGGGAGGAAAAGGAGTGCCTAAATTTCTCTCTCTCTGCTGTTTATCTGCTCAAAAGTACTCCCCCACCCCCTTGTTCAGAAAAAGTAACTCATGATCATTGATCACAAGGTCCAATAATGCACTGGTGGCAGGTCCCCTAATAGCATAATGGTTTATAGGATTTATTTTTCTGTATGTTCCCAGTGCAACAGATGGATACTTACTATAGTTAGACATACATGCTTCATGAATTGCAACCACTGATGAAATTTAAGTTCAAGATCCCTACTACTTTTCACAATCTCTTGTGAGTAGGAATACAGTGCTTACCGTTGGGTCGGACAGGAGGGCTGCGGACCAAAGGGCTGGTGGATAAACTGGTTAGGACCATAGCTGCTGTGACTTTATCCATATCCAGTTCTTCCAAAGATTTTCTGAAATGGAAAGTGAAGGAAAAGAAAGATCTAAATCAGCAGCAAACGCAGGCTGGTGAGGGAAATAATAATGTTGATATTCCAAATTCTTCCTGCTCAGAAGCTCTGTAAAGAGCAGAAACCTAAACTTAAGGTTACAAAAAAGAATTCAATGAATCCAGGGACACTTTTCAACTGATTTTGTATGGGGACTGATTTGTAAATCTGGGGACTGTAACCTTACCTAAACTGTTTTGACAAAAGTGGATAAAACAGATAAGCCAAGGCCTCATTAGCATCCACTTGATCCAGGGAATGCCGACTTAAATACACAGAAAGTCTTGCAATACCTTTGAAAGCTTCTCTTGGCTCCGACTTAGATGTGTTTCCAGTGAAAAAGAGTACCAAAGATGTAGGACCATCACCAAGAACATTTTGGGTGGCAATCCAACACAGTTAGGCATCAAAGGGACTTAGCAGACAAGGACTGAAGTTTTTATGCATTAACACAGTGAAGGATGCCTTTTATGTCTGCTTGAAGTCTCAAGGTGCTATGGTGTCTCTATGGTCATTGCTCAGTGGCAGAGCATCTGTCTTGCATACAGAAAATTCCAAGGTTCAGTAATACTGGCATCTCCTGGTAGGGAAAGGCACCCACCTGAGACTTTGGAGATCCGCTGCCAGCCAGTGTTGACAGCACTAAGCTAAATAGAACAATAGTCTGGCTCACTGTAAGGCAACTTTCTATGTTACTGTGAACTGCTCAGAAGAAGAAAAAACAGGCAGCCTCTCAATCAAGACCAGATTACACGATGCACTGCAGATATGTGAATACATCACCTAATAATTTTGGGTTTTAATTGAAAAGCAGGAACAAAAAGCATCAGGTTTGATTAGAACAGAAGGAGGAGATTGTTAACAGACTTCCTGAATAGCACAGAGTTCAGTCCTGATTTCAGCATAAAGAACATTACAAATTGGCAGCAGGTTTTACCCTCAAGTATCTGTTAAAGCAGTAGCAGAATTTACTCTGTAGCTGAAGAATTGTAACAACATGAAATTCATAGGGGGGAATGCAAAAAACACAACAACACCTTCTTAATTTCCCATGAAGCTAATTAGACAAAGTAGCCTCAAGGCAAACATAGTGCCCTTTAACACAGAGTTGACTAATGAATGGTAATCATTTTAAGCATAGGGTAGAGAAAGGAAAAACTTGCTTCACTCGGTGTTACGATGTAGGGAAGCTTCTATCTTTCCAAAGCCCGAGAGTTTAAGAGAAGATCCCTATGGGACTAATGCCTTTCAGACACAATGTTTGATAATGTACTTAAGTCAAGGTTGATGGTTGCTTTCAGTATACCCTTCCCATTAACATTTACTGAATTATCAATACTGAGTTGGCTCACAATGCGGCAAACATTGTATGCAAATCTGCTGAGTGGCAGGAAAATTCATAGTGCACTGCTGGGAGTATTAAGACTAGGTTGGAAAAGCTGTTTACAATCTCAATAGGAGTTGGGATTAGGCTACTGCAATGTGTTGTGCATTGGGACTGCCTTTGATGACTTGAAGTACTATTGGCTCAGATTACAAAGCAGAACTAGTCAGCCAGAAAACATCTTTAGCGCAGATTCATTGCTTCCCTTTCTGTTTCTGGGCACAGTTCAAAGCGCATAACATTCGAAGCCCTATATGGGATGGGATGTGGGTATATGAAGGACTATTGACTTCCACATGAACCTCCTTATCAACAGGAGGAGAGAAGTGTCTGTGTAAGAAAGAGGGAGAGGGGAGAATGCCCCATCTTACTCTGGCCATGCAGCCCTCAACCACTTCACCCTGATCAAATGTGGAGCTTGACCCCAAAAAGTTTGCACGCCCATAGGCGAGCAAAGACTGCTGCTTTTATATAATTTACTTTGAAAGATAACTAAAATCCAGACAGAACAGCAACAGAAGGTTGCAAACAGATTTTGTTTCTACTGTTTTTAAAAATTGCGGTTCACACTTTGAATCAAAACAAATATTTGTCTTCCGAGAAAAAGATGCCTTTAGCCCAGTAGTCCGGATTATAATTTTGCTCCAGAACACTAGCTTGTTACTTTTTTTTTAAGAATGGAGGGATGGATTATCTATAAAAAGCTGTTTTTTCCATTTAAAAATACTTATTTTTAAAATACTTGCCAACTGTTGAAAATGAGTATTATAGCAATTAAAATGGATACTAGCATAATGGCTTTGTTCTCCCTTCGCGGTGAGAGGCAGTGTGTCTTTGAGTGCCAGTTAATAATAATAATAATAATTTATTATTTGTACCCCGCCCATCTGGCTGGGTTTCCCCAGCCACTCTGGGCGGCTTCCAACAAAGATGAAAGATACACTAAAATGTCACATATTAAAAACTTCCCTGAACAGGGCTGCCTTCAGATGTCTTCTGAATGTTAGGTAGATGTTTATCGCTTTGACATCTGATGGGAGGGCGTTCCACAGGGCGGGCGCCACTACCGAGAAGGCCCTCTGCCTGGTTCCCTGTAACTTGGCCTCTCGCAGTGAGGGAACTGCCAGAAGGCCCTCGGAGCTGGACCTCAGTATCCGGGCAGAACGATGGGGGAGGAGACACTCCTTCAGATATACTGGACCGAGGCCGTTTAGGGCTTTAAAGGTCAGCACCAACACTTTGAATTGTGCTCGGAAATGTACTGGGAGCCAATGTAGGTCTTTCAAGACTGGTGTTATATGGTCTCGGCTGCCGCTCCCAGTCACCAGTCTAGCTGCCACATTCTGGATTAGTTGTAGTTTGCGGGTCACCTTCAAAGGTAGCCCCACGTAGAGCGCATTGCAGTAGTCCAAGCGGGAGATAACCAGAGCATGTACCACTCTGGCGAGACAGTCTGCAGGCAGATAGGGTCTCAGCCTACGTACCAGATGGAGCTGGTAAACAGCTGCCCTGGATACAGATTGATGAGAATTAGATATTATGAATAAAAAATGGGGTTCCCACCCTATCCTGAGCTTTCCTCAGAAAACAAATGCAGGGATGGGGAAGAGATACTTGCAAGGAGAACTGGTGGTGCTGAAGGAACAGGGCAGGAGAAGAGCGTTAGATGGGGCTTACTCCAAGGAAGGCTTTATATAAGATTGCAGCATTAATTCATGTTCTCCAGCTGAGCTGGGCTGGGTTGGGTTGGTGTTAAAAAGAGAGGCACATTTCAAAGGAGCCTTGCACATGTTCAGGAAAGATTAAGCACCTCACCCTCTCACCCACTGCTTTTTCTCTAAAAACAAAAACAAAAAATAAATAAAGTAAAAACAGCATGGGCATGTGTGTATGTTCAACCCTTTCGTATCACTTTTCTGCACTGCACTCCAAATGACCCTGTCGTCAGCAGCTTACCCTATCCCAGGGTTCAAAATTCATTTTTCATGTTAGGAAGCATGGAAACAGCATGGGGGTGGTGGTGGTTAAGGTTAATAATCTCACCACAATTTCTCTGCTCCAAATTGCCTTTCCCCTTCCATATAACATGTACAATCAGGTTGCTGTTGTGTGTGTAATGTGTAGTTTGGCCTTCGTGAACATGCTTAAGAGTCTTACTGCTTTGTGGTAAATAAAAGAATATGACACCACTAGTTCACTCGGGAAACATGCAAACTGTAACATACACTGTTTAGGCTAGATTCCGAGACAGGTGTATATGGTTGTTTAAGATGCAACTATGTCTGTCATTCACACTTTACAAGTTTGTTGAGGGAAGCCTAAGTGTATTAAAAGCCATCATGTTTACTATCTAAAATGTGGAACCTCCCTCACTAACAGACTGGAAAAAAGTCTACCTTCCTGACAGAGATATCAGAAAACTACAACGTTCTATCCCCCTGCCGATCCTAAAAAACCTCAATAGTTCCATTCCTATAAAGATCATAAATAAAACAAGCAAAGGGACAATTATTTGAAAAGTAAATTATGCTTGTTCTGGAAACAGTGTCTCTAGGATGAACGTATCTGCCCTCTAGGAGTTTATTTTTTTATTTAAATCTTTTTATTGAGTTTCACTTATCACATACACACAAGAAAAAAAACCAGTACATTAAAGGCACCAAAACAAAAAGGGAAAAAGAAAAGGTGAAAAATACAGAAAAATAAAAACTAATACATAATATACACTGTCTGACTTCCTTCCCTCCTGATTTCGGGTTTCTAATTTTAGAAGTTTCATTTTTACAGCTGGTATTGGTTATTAGTTTTTACATCGGAAGTTTTATAACAGTCCTGCTATAGTTGGTAGGTTTCTATGATTACCTTCAATATATGTCATAAATTTAATCCAGTCATCATTTAACTTTGTATTCTTTTGGTTTCTAATTCTCTGCGTCATTTTTGCCAATTCAACAAAATCAAATAATTTCGTTTGCCATTCCCTCACGGTTGGTATATTTGTGCTTTTCCAGTTTTGGGCAATTAACATTCTGGCCGCTGCTGTTGAATATTGAAATAAAATTTTATCTTCTTTCCTAATTTCCTCTCCAATAATACCTAGTAAGAAGGCCTCTGGTTTTTTAGGGAATGTGTATCTAAATATTTTTTTTAACTCATTATATATCATGTCCCAAAATTTCTTTATTTCCTCACATGCCCACCACATATGTATGAAATTGCCCTCTTTTGTTTTACATCTCCAGCAAGCCTTATTTCCAGTCTTATATATCCTACTTAATTTTTCTGGTGTTATATACCATCTATATATCATCTTCTCTAGGTTTTCTCTAATTGCAGCACTCGCCGTAAATTTTATTCCCTCATTCCACAATTTTGTCCATTTTTCATATTCTATGTTATGCCCCAAGTCTATTGCCCATTTAACCATAACTTCTTTAATTTCTTCATCTTTTGTATCCCAATCCAATAATATTTTATACATTTTAGATAATAATTTAGAATTACTTTCAATTATCTCAATCTGAAATTTTGATTTTTTTCATTCATTCCAATTTTTTTATCCTCTGACCATATTGCGTTGATTTGGTGATACTGTAGCCAGCCTGTCATCTTTCCCTTTAGTTCTTCATATGGTCTTAGTTTCCAGCTGTCTTCCAATCTGATCAATAAATCTTCATAAGTCAATTTTTGCTCCTCCGTGTTTATTTTTTTGTTTATTAGGATGTTTGTTGGGGACAGCCACCAAGGTACTCTCCATTCCAGCAGTTTTTTGTTTTTTCCCCACACTTCATACAGTGGGCCCCTGATAATGTGGCTTGAGAACCCTTTGTGCGCTTTCTCTTTATTTGACCACAGGTAGGCGTGCCAGCCAAACCTGTTGTCTGCCCCTTCTAAATCCAATAAGTCATTATTTTCCAAGGTTATCCAGTCTTTAACCCAGCAGAGACAAGCAGCTTCATAATACAATTTTAGATTGGGAACTGCAAACCCCCCTCTCTCCTTTCGGTCCGTGAGTAGTTTAAATCTAATCCTTGGCCTCTTTCCCTGCCATATGAATCTTGAAAGGGTTTTCTGCCAGTCCTTGAATAATCTAGGTCCCCTGATTACAGGAATGTTCTGGAATAAGAACAGCATCTTTGGAAGAACATTCATTTTTATTACCTCCATCCTGCCCAACCACGAGAGGTTAATTCTATTCCAAATGTCTAAGTCTTTTTTAATTTCATTCCATGTTATCGAATAATTATCTTCAATTAAATTTATGTTTTTTGGTGTGAGCCATATTCCTAAATATTTTATTTTTTTTGCCACCTTTATTCCATGATTTCTCTCTAATTTTTCATTTTGCTCATTTCCCAGGTTCTTTGACAACATTTTTGTCTTTAATTTGTTCAATTTGAATCCGGATAGTTTGCCATATTCCTCTAATATCTCCAGCGCTTTGCCCATACTTTCTTGCGGTTCTTCCAGGGATAACATCAGGTCGTCCGCATAGGCTTTTAATTTGTACTCCTTAAGTCCTATTTTAATTCCTTGTATTTGCCCTCTAGGAGTTTATAAACAGCATCCCAATTTGTGAATAAATCAATTTTCACTGACTTCTGCTGCTCTGTGAACACCAGTTTCCTCTCTGTTTCTCTTGCTGTGGTACCTTTATAAGCTGAAGCTACTTCTCCAGATTTACCCCTGGACAACCCCCTGGACCCCCCCAAACATCCTTTTTAATGTGCACTCTTGATGTTTCGTTTTCATGATGTTATCTGGGCAGTTATAAGTAATCCCACTTTGTTTGCAAAATTGGAGAAGCATTGCAGAACAACTACAAAGCAGAATGATGGTCCAGTGTAAATCCACCACGAATGCACTATTATTGCATCAGTGACATGTTGCCGGAGACACCCCAACCCCCACCAGTCTAGAGGGGTCCTCAGCCTCTCCCAAAAGCCCTTACAGTCATCCTTCAATATAGTACTTCTCTGTCCATTTCAACTTCCCTTTCTTATTTCTAGTTCCTGATTCCCCCCTCTCCTACTTCCTTGAAACACTCCTCATTTTCAGATTCTGTTACCTCTCCCCCCCCCAATCCAAATCAGTTTTCTTTTTAATGCTCAACACACTATTACCTTCCATTACATAGCTTTTAACACTAAGCTATTTGGGGGATCTGAGACACCCATATTCACAGCACACAGCATATTTCAGATGCACTGGGCTGGGAGCCAAGCTTCACTGGTTACGAAATCCAAAATGTAATCTATTTTTT